>NW_028322351.1:0-63594 GCF_041381405.1 Jatropha curcas
TTGTTGAAGAAGTCACTGTATGTTTCAGCGTCAGAACGGTGGCCAAGTTCTCGGGTCAGCTGGAAGATCCGGGAAACACAAAGAGCGGGCATTCGGACTCGCCTGTCAGCTATTGACTTTGATATGACGATCTATGGAAAGTAAGGTGGTCGATTTTCTAGGATGATTGAGTTGAGCTGTGATTCGGTGATAGTCGTGGTGGCGGTTGGTTATTGAGTTTATGTTTGGGATTTCTTGAAAAGGTTAGTTATGAAGAACAATTTCAAAGATCAAAAGGAGAGAGGGAGCTTGAATTTAACAGTTATTGTTTTTTGGATTTCAATAATAGAGATGGAGAGGCATAGAAGAGAGGGAAAATGAGATTTGATTTGAGAGAGATTCTAATGGATGGGTCAGTTAAACGGTGCGTTTCATAAACTAATGGATTGCAACATTTGCTTTAGATATTTGTACATAGGATAAGGTAAGATTTAAAGGGTGATACATTTTTAGTATTATGAGATTACAAAAGGATAATGTGAGACTGCAGTTTTATCTTATAGTGACATATGACTTTGTTTGTCTTTCAGCTTATTTTGTTCTTATTATAGAATGGGTTTGATTTTTTTCTTCTTCAAATCTAAAAGCTATAATTTGATACTACATATGCATGACGTAATATATAACTATTTAGCATTAAATACATTGCGTTACCAAACATAGCTAATGAAATGGTAAATTATCAAAATGTCCCTAAGACACCATAATTCCCCTAAATGGTCGTAAATCATTCAAAATGCATATTAAATTATACTAATGTATAATTGGACTCTAAATATGCTGAAATACATGAAAATGACATGTCATGAAAATGATGATGGACATTGACATAAAAGATTTTTGCCTTGCCAGTTAGACATATTCGTTAGGTTATATTATAATCACAATTGCGTACAAAAAAAAAAAAAAAACGAAATAGTGTCATTAATCATTTAGACATGAAAAATCTTATTTTTAGTAGTAAAATTGGACATAATATCTAAACGCTAGATTTTATGAAATTCAATGATCATATATTATTAATTTAATCTTTGTATTTGAGTGCGTGCATATATAGTTTGAACAAAAGATTTGGAACCACTTTTTTCCATTCAAAGATTTTTTGAGTTAAGAAAGAATTATTTCATTAATAAATGACGGTATTAAAGAACTAATATTTGAAGGTAGCAACTCAATTGAAATCTTAATGATTAATACTTTATAATTGACATTAAAAAAATAATATTTTGAACTTAATTAATTCTAATATTACAATTAAATTATAACACTAAATAATTAATATTGAGCTCAATTATGACAACGACTAATATTTATTTTAATATTAAAAATAAAAAAATACATTGAAATATCAAACTTTAATAAAAAAATACTAAAGATTAATATTTGAATTCAATTAGAAATCCTCATATGTAAATTTAAATTATTATTAAGAAATATTAAATTATGAGTATGAATAATAAGTCAAGCAGGTTCTTAAAACTAATGCGTATTTATTAGATTTCACCTGGAATAGATCATTTATTAAGAAATCTAGCTTTAGATTTTAAAAAGGAAAATTTTTATCTCTTCACCAAACAACAAATGGAAGTTTATAGTTACCACATATTGAACGAATGAGTATGTGAAGATCTTTCAAAAGAACGAAATATGGTATATCCAGATATAGTTTTGTTGTCTTTAAAAAAGGATAAAAGATATAGTTTTTGTTGTAGGATTACTATTCACATATTAGGCATGGATGTGTTTACCCAAATGTATAGATTTGCTATTGACGTTTACGTAATTTACTTTTGAAGTTTACGTGATTTGTCTTGTGGCATCCTCAAGCCAAAATAAAATGTAAAATTTTAGAGTTATGATTAAATTTTTGCAAAGTTATTTCATTTTAGGCATGACCATAATTATTATTGAAATATAGAAATATAAGATTATAAAAATCCCCTGCAAATTTGAGGGTGCCACGATGAGACTCGCGTAAATTTTAGAGCGAAATTTATGCATTCGGCTTTCATTCTTTATATAAAACCTCATAGTTTGGATTGCCTCAAATCGCATTGCAAATGACAAAATTGAGATCGTTTTCTTGCATTATATAACCCAAATATCCAAATTATGGGTTTAAATATTGTATCTAAAAAAGAAACCGTCTTTTGCTTTTTTTGATTAAGAACGTAGGCTTTAGATGTGCCTTTAGTTGTAGCCTAAAAATAGCAATGTTTGGGCAATGGACAATAAAGGGAATGCCTTTCATTTCCTATATACACAAAAAAATTCTTCTACTGTCTCACATATACTAAGAGTATTTTCAAAATAGAAAAAGAAAATTTTATAAAACAATAAAATAAAAAATTCAATAATTAATATTTTGTAAAGGAAAGAACATATTATAATAAAGCATTATCATAATTAACAACTAAAAATTTTCATGAAAATAAACTTATTTTGTCAATCAATTTAATGTAATTAACTTAATTTTTTCGTATATAATATAATACCATAAACTATTTATACCACTAAAATATGAGAAATTAATATTAGCTATTAAAATAATTCATAGAGCATCGTTTATAATTTTGTATTTTTTTTTTTACTTTTTTTATAATGTATATGAGGATATAATTAGCTTTACGGTTGCTTTTTTTTTAGAAAAAATTCTTTTAATGTGTATACTATAATTTATATTATATATAATATAATTATTTATTTTTATTTTATATCAAACAATAAATCTTATAACATATTCCTCAATATATAATAACAAATTATATTTATTCTTTATAGAAATAAGTTACTTATATAAAGTAATTATGATCGATCAAGATTCATTAAAAATAATAATTGATAGAAGTAAAAATAAATGAGAAAATAAATTAGACCATGGATTAGAAGTAGAATGTATTGATAATTTTTTTTTTTTTCTCTCTTTATAGTATAAAAGCAGATAAAGTAGCCATTGTCCTCGGAGAAAAAGCTATCAAGTACTCTCTAGGTATCTTAAATGCTTCCTTTGACCTTTGCAATGCATCCTTTGACCGAACGTTACAAATTCTTCGTTGATTTTGTGATGTTAAGTATAGTTGTCTATATTAAATACATTTAATAGATTTACACATTACCCTGATTTATTATTTATTCTATCAATTAGTAAACATATTTGAATCTTATGTTTAATACATATCTTATAATATAATATAACCAAACAAAATTAAATTATCTTTATTTTTTAAAAAATAAAATTAAAATCATAAAAGATATTATATCTTACCATATTTAATATACCTTATTTAGTATATAATACAATTTTTAGTTTATCCAATAAATTTAGATTTAAAATAGAAATCAATTTACCAATCAAAATTAAATTATCTTTATTTTTTCAACTAATAAAATTAATTTTTTTTTTCAAAATATTATATTCTAAGCATACTTAATGTATACCTTATATAGTATATAGTATAATTTCTTATTTCATTCGATATATTTGACGTAAATAGAAAATTAGTACGACTAATTAAAATTAAATTACTTTATAATTTTCAACTAATCAAATTGGAATCCTTAATGATATTTTTTTCCGATCTATATATATATATATATATATATATCTTTATTAGATATATATCTAATATATATTAGATCTATTAGATTTAAATATATTAGATTATAGATATATATATATATATATATATATATATATATATATATGATTAGATTTATATATATAGAAATCTAATATTTTTCAACTAATATTTTGATTTAAATCTAATATATTTAAATATAATAGATCTAATATATATTATAATATATATATATATATATTATATATATATTATATATATATAATATATAGATATATATATATATATATGAAATATATATTTTATTGATATCGAAAAATAGGAGAAGATACATCGGTAAGAATAGCCCCTAACTAGTTTGGGCAAACTTGAGAATGTAATAAAAATTGTGTACAAATTATGTTTAAGAGACAATGAAGCTAAATGGTGTGCAGCTTGGTTCCCTTCTCTAAAAATATGTTGAATGTGAATGTGATGCTCCACCAGCAATTTTTTGAAGACCCAGTTATCATTCGCCATTTCAGTCCGTTTCTTCAAATCCATAGAGTCAGTCTCCAAGCATTGATTTTCACCTAGGTTAATTGCCCAGAGAGCTCCTTGAATGTAGCTTCCGTCTCCAAATCTAGCGAGTGTGAAGCGTCAATTTTGAAAGATAGACCAGCTATGAATCTTCCTTGGTAATCCCTAACGATCGCAGCGCCAACCCCTCCATTTCTTCCCATCACTCCATCTGTATTGATTTTAAGTTTATTTTTGTCTGGTGGTACCCAACTGACTCTAATAATTCTATCCGAAATGTGTAGGTGATATTGGGGAGTAAGCTTTGCAAGAATTAGTCTGTCGTGATTTTGGGCTAGTCGGGAATGCTCAAGAGTCATTGCCCAATGGTAAGTCATCCATGTAATTTCCTGTATCAGCCTGTTCTGATTGAATTGTTCCTCACCATGAGTGATGTTGTTATATGTTTTCCATATGAGCCAAGTAATAATTCCTGGTAGCACACCCCTTATGATTTTGACAATGTCTTTCTCCCCTGCTTGTAGCCACCATAGCATGCATAGCTGGTGATAGTTATTAGCTGGTATTATCTGCAAGTCCAAAATATCAGCAAAGAAGAACCATATTGCTATAACTTTTGTACATGATAAAACATATGGTTATTGGTAGCTTCGTCTTTCTTGCAAAAAGGGCATTGGGTGGGTAGGTGGAACCCTATCTTCCGTAAATTGTCAGGCACAACTAGACTTCTGTGGAAAAGTTTCCATAAGAAAACCTTAATTTTTGGAACTTGTTTGAAACTCCATATAGCTTTGTCTATGAATGAGCCTGTGGTCTGTCCTTGACACCATGTATGAATCTGAGATAGAGAATGAGTTGTGTGTTTGGATCCTTAGGTACCTCTGCTATCTAATAAGATATATATATATAATATGGATATCTATATTAGATATATTAGATATCTGATATCTATATCTAATATATATATAAAGATATATATATCTATATATATATATATATTATATATATATATATATATATATATATATATATATATATATATTATACCCCGAATTTTTATTTTTAAAACTTTTGAATTTTTATTAAATTAAAAATCGTAAATTTTGGCTGCGTGGGCTGCAAATGTAATATGGTCTCAATTCGAGCCCAAATTATCGAATTGAGCCCAAGCCCAAAATAGATTATTTGGAAATTTTCGATTTGAGAACAATTAAAATTTTCAAGAAATAATATGAAACACCAGTGATTAATTTATTAATTATCTTAAGATCAAATATCATTACTAAAACAATCAAAATAAATCAATCTGGACCGGGGAATTAAATTGATTTTTGAAAATCACAAGAATAACCCGAAAACCAAGTGAAAAACCTACAAACCGAGCAAGAATCGAGCCAAATCATTGAATCAGACCAAACCGGTTCAAATTGAACCGGAATGATCTAGAAACCGACATACTTTCTTTCTTTTCTTTTCTTCTCTCCTTCTTCTTCTCCAGTCGTGCACCCCCTCCCTCATCCGTCTCCTTCTCGTTTCCGGCCACCATTCAGCGAGCAGGAGGGGCGATCGACTTCCCTGGAGTCGCTGACCCATTTTCCAGCCTTCTCTCACTTCGATCGGACCTCCAATAGCGTGAACATGGTCTCCTCTCCTTCTTAGCGACGCAGCAGCTCCTCGGGCGAGATCGGGCAATTTCGGCGACGTCAGTGCAAGGGATAGGCGTCGATCGAGTCACCTTCACCTTGTGAGTGTTTTTCCTCCGCTAATTCTGACTACAAAGCTTGAGTGGCAAAACCACCATTAACGCCCGACACCAAGCAACTGTCGGGCCCGATCCAGCCTATTAGAGGACCGATCTCACTAAATTAACACTAGAAATGGAATCCTTGGTGAATTTTGAGTCGAGTGGTGTGATTGTTGTGAATTTCTGGGCGGTTTGATGTTTCCGGCCACCTTGCACGGCATCAACGGTGGCGGTCCGGCGAGGACTCCGAGAGGCAGAATGATCTCCTTTTCGGGCGGATCACGAAAATCAAATCCGATTTTTGATCGGTACATTGTAAGGCCTAGTTGCTTATTTTTGGTATAAATTTCAAAACTTGAATTAATTAATTAATTGAATATAAGGTTAATTGAATTAGTAAAAATTGGAGATTATGAATTTAGATATAGATAAGTGAAGTATATGAACATCGATTATAGAATCGGACTTCAAGGTAGTTAATGGATAACAAAGATTTTCGTAATATCGTTAAGTATGATTAATTACATTAATTTTGATATAAACAAATAAATAAATAAACAAGAATAGTGAATTTATATATAGTTTAATAAATTATATATTTTAGTTATGAATAATATGATCAATATTTATCATTAATAATAATAATAAATCAAATAAAGAAACACTATAGATATACATTTTAGTTTGATAAGTTAATGAACCGACGGGTAACGAAAACAAATAATGAATGTAAACTGCTTCCCAAATTAGAATTCTTATTTAGAATTTTCTTATTATATAGATACTTATAAAGTGTCGGAATGGGAAGACAAAGACTGGAAGCGCACAATAAGAAAGGCAGTCCTTTTAAGGACAACAAGAACTGTGAGTAGTGTTAGATAATTCGCCTCATCCGACTGCATTCATGCATTCACGGCTAAATGTTATCATGCATTATTGCCATATTGTGATGCACTATTTGTTGATATTAAATATTGCTTGATTATCTGTGAATGTGATATTGTTGCGCCTTGTTTGTGTGGAATTGGGATGAAGTGGGTCACCATGGGTTTGTGAGACCGTTACCGTTATATGGATCCTAATTATGATTAGCCGGGTAAATGGGAGATCGGCGCCCCCATGTGCACCTACCGTTACCGTTACCGTTACCATTACCAGGTTGGCTTCTTTATTTAGGCGCACCTGATAATTTAGATCTGATCGCAGCTCGCAGGGTGGCCTCCTGTTTTGAGTGCCTGAGGATCTCTATTTGATGGAGACGACCAAGTTGCCTCCTGTTGGTATATATATATATATATATATATATATATATAAAGAGAAAAAGAAAAGAGAGAGATTGGCAAAATAATGAGAGGACCTGTCGTGTGAGGATTATACCGGCCAGCCAGAATGGGAGATTGGCTCCCTGGTGCACATGTGAGTGATGGGCCATGTGTGAGGACGGCTCATCGGGTTTAGGTGACTCCATTGACTAATTTCCACGTGATATGATTATATGAAGGTGATAATAATTGTGATTGCTGTTGTATTGCCATTTGTGTGAAACTGCATGATCAAATAACTAAACGGGTGAACACATAGAAACAATATATATATATGTTAGCATTTGTGTGATTGTGTGGGGTGAGAGGGTTATCTAATCCTACTCACTGAGTTTAGTACTCACCCCCCCTCCAATCTCCCCTGGTAGTAGATGGAAAGAAGAATCCTGGAGTCCAATCGAACGAACGAGATACGGGTCGATAGGAGTAATAATCATTGTATTGAATACGTAAATGCAAAGGTTAGTGAATTATGGAGTAGAGTTTCGCAATTGTATTCTAACTTGGTTGTAAATGAATAAATTGAGTATAGACATTTATTATATGAATTGTACTTTGGATATATTTGTGAAATAAATTATTGGGCCTGAATCCACAATTGTGAATAGAATGCGAGTTTTTAGATAATACAGGCTTACTACGGGTTTCGGGGGCTTTAAACCCACCCAGGTCCTAGTGCCGGTCCGGTCTATGGAAATGGTCGTGACAAAATATATGTATATATATATATATATTAGATATATCTAATATCTCAAAATTATTTTGATTTAAATCTAATATATCTAAATTTAAATGTAATATATCTAATATATCTTTTCAACTAATATATTTAAATCTAATATAGATTTAAATATATCTAATATTTTGATATATATATATAATATATATATATATTATATATATATATTATATATATATATATATAAAATCATGTGTATATTGATTAGATTTATTCATAAATATTAATTAATATTAATTAATTAAATTTTAGAAATTTCTAAGATATTTATTATTTTATTAGTCAAAGTTATTAATTTTTTAATATATCATATTAATTAAATCAATTAATTAAAGTGGATAATTATATTATTTTGATTATTTTAGATAAATCATGTTGATTAAATTAATTAATTGAAATGAATAATCATATTAATTAAAAATTTTTAGATAATCCATATTAATTAATTAAAATATCTAATCATTTTAATTTAATTTTTTTAGATAAATCAAATTTCAAATATTATATATTTAAATTAAAATATTTTAATTGGCGATGACTAAGAATATTATAGAATATATAAAATTTTACTAAAAATATTAAAAAAATTTCATTATTCCATATTCCCGTATTTATATATGTTATCGATTATAGATATAGCTAGCTTAACTAAACATAAGAATAACCAAATACAACAAACGATGGATGTGAAAATACTGAGTACAAACACCATAAACCAATTTTTGAAGGCAATGATATCCCTCCTCCAACCTCACGCTACATTCTTCTATCTATGTTCGATAAAGTTACATACAAAAATTTTGAGCCAATTTTTGATCATGACTAATATTTGTATCTAATATTAAAAATGAAAAATATATTGCAAATATCAAAATTTAATAAAAAAAGAGGAACGTTACTAAGGATTAATATTTGAATTCAAATAGAAATCATGTATATGAACTACAAGTGCAAAGCAAGTTCGTTAACTAAATGCATATATATTGGGTTTCCCTTAGATATATACCATTTATTAAGAAATCTAGTTTTACATATTAAAAGGAAAATTCTTATCTCTTCACCAAACCACAAATGGAAGTTTATAGTTACAACGTAATGAACCAATAAGTATGTCAAGATATCTTTCAAAAAAGAAAAAAAATTTAAATATGGTATGTCAAGATATAGTTTTTTTTTTTTATGATTACTATTGCCATATATGGCATGTACGTTTTAAATTCATTCGTTGTATAAAACCACCTACTTTGGATTGACTCAAATTGGATTGCAAATGACAAAATTGACATTGCTTAATCTTGCATTATATAACCCAAATATCCAAATTAATGAGTTCAAATAATTTTTATCTAAAAAAGAAACCTTCTTTTGCTATAAGAATCTAGGTTTTACCCTTTAAAAAAAAAAATCTCGGTTTTAAGCATATCGGTAACATAGCTTTATAATTTTTTAAACACCACAATGTTTAGCATTTAGCTTTTATTATTATTTTTTTGACCCATGACCTAAAAATAACAAGTATATAGGTAATGGGCAATATGGGGAATGCCTTCAGTTTCATTTCCTATATATAGGGCCTCGCCTAATCCTTCTCCAAACAAATCTTCTTCTCTCTTACATACAGCTAGCTTAACTAAGCATTAATCACCATGGATGTGAAAATAATGAGTACAAAACCTGTTAAGCCAATTTTTGAAGGCAATGATATCCCTCCTTCAACCTCACAGTACATTCCTCTGAGTGTGTTTGATAAATTCACATACAACACCCACATGGCTGTCATTTTTGCTTATCGTCCACCTACACCATCAAATGCAACCTTTGAGCATGGCCTCCAAATCGTTTTATCAAAATATAGAGTGTTGGCAGGAAGATTTGGAGAAGACGAAAATGGTGACCCTGTTATTTTTCTTAATGACAAAGGAGTGAAGCTAGTTGAGGCATCTGTCGATGGCAATCTCGATCAGTTCATGCCATTACATTCATCTCCAGAATTACTTGGTCTTCACCCTACCACGAAAGGTGTAGAGGAGCTATTGCAAATTCAACTCACAAGGTTCAATTGTGGTTCATTAATTATTGGCTACACATCCCATCACAAGATAACTGATGCACAATCTGGTTGCAATTTTTTTGCCTGGGGAAAGGCTACTAGAGGACTTGATATAGATCCTCTTCCTATTCTTGATGGAACCTTTTTCGTTCCTAGAAATCCTCCGATTATCGAGTTCGAACACAGAGGATTTGAATTTGAAAGTAAGAAGCTGGTTAAGGCTTTTCACAACGATAATAATGACCTTGTAGATGACATTGTTATCCATAAAGTTCATTTCACAATGGATTTTCTTTCCAAGCTCAAAGCCAAAGTTTCAGAAAACAATAATAATCTCAAGCCCTATACTACTTTTGAGAGCTTGGTTGCTCATCTATGGAGAGTGATAACAAAGTCTCGAGGAGTCAATGGGTTTAAAACAACCCGTGTGAAAATTTCAATCAATGGTCGCAGACGAATGAATCCAAGAGTGCCTGATGAGTACTATGGCAATCTGGTGCTATGGGCATTTCCAAGTTCTAGGGTTAAAGACCTACTAGATGAGCCATTAGCTTATGCAGCCAAGCTCATTCATGACGCCATTGCAAATATAAACGATAACTATTTTAAGTCATTCATAGACTTCGCTAGCTGCAAGGAGATGATCAAAGAGGAAGAGCTAGTTTCAACTGCGGATATAGATAAATCTACTTTATACCCTGATTTGGAAGTTGATAGTTGGGTGAGGTTCCCATTTTATGAGCTTGATTTTGGAGGAGGAAGCCCTTATCTATTTATGCCTTCTTATTATCCACTTGAGGGAATGTTTTTTCTTCAACCTTCCTTCATTGGTGGTGGAAGCATAGATACATTTGTACCTCTTTTCCGGGACAACTTGGAAACCTTCAAAAAAATTGTCTATTCCATTGACTAGTTAATTAAGGTTGTGTATGCTACAAAAGGTTTTGTGGAAGTTTTTAGTGGACTTTTTTCTTTGAAGGGATTGTAATTCTCAAAATCTACAAATCACAAATTGAAGTTTAAAGCAAAAATGGTATATGTATCCTACTTATTACTTAGAGCATCTCCAATGCTAATGTGAATTGTGAGTGATTTGTCAAATAAAATAGAAGGTGTGAATGGTGATGTATTTGAATGTTTATTATAGAAATTGAATTTTTAAAATCTCTCTCTAATGTATTAGTTTTGAATTCTCTTCCATCTTCTTTTTACTGTTCTTTTCCAAGCCCACAAATTTTCACATTGCCTAGAGACTCTCTAAAAATATAGAAGGTATGGTAGACAATATTTTTTTATTTTTTGATACTCAGTTTGCCATATTAAATAGACATTAACGTTGAAAAGTATTTTTTAAAAAATCTTTCCATTTTTTTAAAAATCTTTTCATTTTTCTAATGTGGCAATTAATAAGAGTAATTCACGTTAGCATAGGAGATGCTCTTCCTTTATGTGTCTTCACATGTTGTTTAAGATTTTTGCATAATAATTAAAGAAATAACTAAACCATTTAAATCATAAAAAAATTTAATCAAATTAGTTTTATATTATCAGATTACTCTAATTTTAATAATTCTTTCTATTAGTTTACAATGAAAATTAAGATATACAGAAAAGAGAGAGCAATTTACAAAATGTGTGAAAAAAAGTTACCTAAATGGTGTGGTCTTGAAAATATCACTACAAAAAAAACGCCATTTTGCGACCGACCAATCGATCGCAAAATGGCAAATATCGGTCGCTAATTTGATTTAGCGACCGATTTGCGACCGACGATCGTCGATCGCAAAAATACTGGTCGCAAAATAATTTTGCGACCGATGAGACAATCGGTCGCAAATTAGATACCGATAAAATCGGTCGCAAAATTGAATAATCGGTCGCAATTTTTGGTCGTGGTTTAATTGGAAATTCAGTCGCAAATTTGGTCGCAGAATATCGGTCGCAATTTTTTTCAATCGGTCGCAAATCGGTCGCAAATTATAAATTCATAATTTTTACTTTGGTATCAAATCGATCGCAAATCGGTCGCAAAAATGGAAAAAAAAATTTAAAAAATAAAATATTATTTTGAAACCAAAATTTTTCTGCACCTGTGAAAGTTGACATAAATGCATATATATCACACAACCTATTCAAGAACAGTATAAAAATGTAACTTTTATTGTTCTGAACAAATTAAAATATGAAAATACAAATGAAAAAATAAAAATGTCCAAAATCAAATCTATATATGCTGCTGCTCATCTGCAGGATCCGATGTCAGATCTCCCGATGTCGGATCGCCGGGAGGAGTACCTGCTGGATGTGATGTAGCGCCAGGAGGTGTGACCAAGGTATCATTTGCAGCATCGGGATCAGGAGCCGATAGTGGCTGCTGCTGAGACGTCGAAACATGTCGGTCTGTAGCAGGCGCAAGATCAGAGGGAGAAGTACCAGCACGGTGCTCACCGGACAGCCGCATCACATGCGCTCTAAGCTCTGCAATCTGTCTCTGTTGATCAGCAAGCTGAGCCCGTATATCATCATCACAGTGCGAGTCACTGTGCTCCGGCTGTCGTGCTGCGCTGGCTGTAGAAGCATGAGCTGCTGAGCCAGTGTAAAACTGTGATGCCTGAGACCCGATGCCGTATACCTTCCTCTTCTTCTCGCCCCCTACAGCCTCGAGATAAAACGCTACCTCGTCAATTCTTGACTCAGCTTCGGATTCATCGATCTGAGAAGTAACAATATGCTCCCGAGCTGTAGTATAGTTCTCCTGAAAACAAAAAATTAATTAATCAATGCAATTGCAAGCTTTACTATATTCAACTTTATACATCTTCGCAATGATTAGAGGGTAAATGTAAATATTATTCATTGTTACTTACATTGACGCTCAGCGCACGTCTGTCGACAAAGGTATTACGATCGTGGTCCTTCGTGTGAGTGTATGTAAACACCTCCATCGGTGTGGGCTCACGACCTAATTCTTTAGCCAGTAATGAATTTTTATGCATGATATATTAATATATTAGTGTCCTTTCATTAAACATCAGTTTCTTGTAAAGGGACTAGTTCACTTACTAATAATCGAGCTGTCTCTATAGCAGATATAGATTCGCCTGTGTGTCGCGAAGGTCCTGCTCCATCACCCCAGTCTCACTGCGCCTGTTTTGTGCAAATATCTCCCACTTTCTCTTGAATGCAGGATCCTCCCAAACCTTTTGCCAGCTCTCCCATATCTCCTGAGACACGCACTGCTGCTTCTTACCGCTTCTTCTCATCCTATAGGTGAAGTCAGCGTATCGATCGGCGCATATCTTCTCCCAGGCTACTTTCAGCATAGCTGTAATGGCCTCGTCCCATATGAAATGTTTCTGCAAAAAATTAGATCACTTATAGCGTTTAAACACTAAGGATATATCTTGAATTGTAAACATTGAATGATGATATAACTTAAACCAAAGAGTACCTGGAACTCCTCCCAATAAAAGTCTCTCGCCTCTTGTGGTACGGCATCCCATGTGTATCCTTCTTTATGCAGCTGTAGCTTGATTATCTTCAAAATTTGCCTCGCTGCTCGAGAAGATGGATATATGCTGAAAAAAAAACAGAAGTGAAATATAATTACACGAAAGCATCACAGTTATGAATAAGTACAAAATATAATTACAAAATATGCCTGCAGAAAATTTGAATAAGTACTTACTGTCCCGCTACCAAACTGAGGGTGATACGTGGATCTGATGAAGCTTCAAAAGAAATGACAAATGTTATAAATTTTTAGATAATTAATATATAATTAAAATGACAGTTATGACATTTATGATTACCTTGCACAGTAGGTGACTGTGCAGCTGGTGGAGTCTGTACTGGTCCAGAAGAGGAAGGAGCAGAAGAGGAAGGAGCAAAAGGCTGTGATGGTGGCAGTACTGGACGCTGAGCAGAGGATGAAGCCCCAGACGTACCTGAAGAAGGATGTGATGGCGGCAGTACTGGTCGCTGAGCAGATGACGAAGCCCTAGACGTACCTGACGAAGGACGAGGGATCGACCCTCCTCGTCCATGGGCATTGCGTCCAGGGCCATGACCTCCACGCGAACCACTGCCGGACGCGTCAGAATCAAATGGTCTGCCTCTAGCCATCTGTACTGCAGATATCAGAACCTAGATAAAATGAATTTATACAATTATATGAATTGTAGAACATGTGGTAAATATGAGTAAAGAAAGTTAATACCATTGAAATTCTTCATTAATAATATTAATTACATATACATTTATCAATTTGTAACAGTAAAATTACTCTAAGTTTTAAGTGTCTTGAATATCATCTGCTTCCTCCTCCTCTTCATCAGCTTCCTCTTCTTCATATTCGTCTTCTGAGGAACCCATGATGATTTGATCTTCTTCCTCTTCATCATCTGATGGTTCTATTTCAACATAAGATCAGCTTTCATCATCCAATCTATCTCACTACAAAAAAAACGCCATTTTGCGACCGACAAATCGGTCGCAAAATGGCAAAAATCGGTCGCTATTTATACTTTGCGACCGATTTGCGACCGACAAACGTCGGTCGCAAAATCACTGGTCGCAAATGTTAATTGCGACCGATGAGAAAATCGGTCGCAAATTAGAGACCGATAAGTCGGTCGCAAAATTGAAAAAGCGGTCGCAAATTTTGGTCGTGGTTTAATTGGAAATTCAGTCGCAACTTTGGTCGCAGAATATCGGTCGCAATTATAAATTCAAAAAATTTTTTTTTGGTATCAAATCGGTCGCAAATCGGTCGCAAAAATGAAAAAGGGAATAAAAAAATTAAATATTATTTGAAACCAAAATTTTTCTACACCTGTGAAAGTTGACATAAATGCATATATACACACGCAATTCAAGAATAGTATAAAAATGTAATTTTTATTGTTCTGAACAAATTAAAAATGAAAATACAAATGAAAAAAAAAAGGTCGGAAATCAAATCTATATATGCTGCTGCTCATCTGCAGGATCCGATGTCGGACCGCCGGGAGGAGTACCTGCTGGATGTGATGTAGCGCCAGGAGGGGTGAGCAAGGTATCGCCTGCAGCATCGGGATCAGGAGCCGATAGTGGTGCTGCTGAGACGTCGAAACATGTCGGTCTGTAGCAGGCGCAGGATCAGAGGAAGAAGTACCAGCACGGTCCTCCCGGACAGCCGCAGCATGCGCTCTAAGCTCTGCAATCTGTCTCTGCTGATCAGCAAGCTGAGCCCGTATATCATCATCATAGTGTGAGCCAGTGTGCTCCGGCTGCGGTGCTGCGCTGGCTGTAGAAGCGTGAGCTGCTGAGCCAGTGTAAAACTGTGATGCCTGAGACCCGATGCCGTATACCTTCCTCTTCTTCTCGCCCCCTACAGCCTCGAGATAAAGCGCTACCTCGTCAATTCTTGACTCAGCTTCGGATTCATCGGTCTGAGAAGTAACAATACGCTCCCGAGCTGTAGTATAGTTCTCCTGAAAATAAAAAATTAATTAATCAATGCAATTGCAAGCTTTATTATATTGAACTTTGTACATCTTCGCAATGATTAGAGGGTAAATGTAAATATTATTCATTGTTACTTACATTGACGCTCAGCGCACGTCTGTCGACAAAGGTATTACGATCGTGGTCCTTCGTGTGAGTGTATGTAAACACCTCCATCGGTGTGGGCTCACGACCTAATTCTTTAGCCTGTAATAAATTTTTATTCATGATATATTAATATATATAATGTACTTTCATTAAACATCAGTGTATTGTAAATGGACTAGGTCACTTACTAATAATCGAGCTGTCTCTATAGCAGATATAGATCCGCCTGTGTGTCGCGAAGGTCCTGCTCCATCACCGCCAGTCTCACTGCGCCTGTTTTGTGCAAATATCTCCCGCTTTCTCTTGAATGCAGGATCCTCCCAAGCCTTTTGCCAGCTCTCCCATATCTCCTGAGACACGCACTGCTGCTTCTTACCGCTTTTTCTCATCCTATACGTGAAGTCAGCGTATCGATCGGCGCATATCTTCTCCCAGGCTACTTTCAACATAGCTGTAATGGCCTCGTCCCATATGAAATGTTTCTGCAAAAAAATGAAATATAGCGTTTAAACACTAAGGATTTATCTTGAATTGTAAACATTGAATGATGATATAACTTAAACCAAAGAGTACCTGGAACTCCTCCCAATAAAAGTCTCTCGCCTCTTGTGGTACGGCATCCCATGTGTATCCTTCTTTATGCAGCTGTAGCTTGATTATCTTCAAAATTTGCCTCGCTGCTCGAGAAGATGGATATATGCTGAAAAAAAAAAACAGAAGTGAAATATAATTACACGAAAGCATCACAGATGAACAAGTACAAAATATAATTACAAAATATGCCTACAGAAAATCTGAATAAGTACTTACTGTCCCGCTACCAAACTGAGGGTGATACGTGGATCTGATGAAGCTGCAAAAATGACAAATGTTATATTTCTAGATAATTAATATATAATTAAAATGACAGTTATGACATTTATGATTACCTTGCACAGTGGGTGACTGTGCAGCTGCTGGAGTCTGTAATGGTCCAGAAACGGGGGTAGAAGAGGAAGGAGCAGAAGAGGAAGGAGCAGAAGGCTGTGATGGCGGCAGTACTGGACGCTGAGCAGAGGATGAAGCCCCAGACGTACCTGAAGAAGGATGTGATGGCGGCAGTACCGGTCGCTGAGCAGATGACGAAGCCCCAGACGTACCTGACGAAGGACGAGGGATCGACCCTACTCGTCCACGGGCACTGCGTCCAGGTACACGACCTCCACGCGAACCACTGCCGGACGCGTCAGAATCAAACGCTCTGCCTCTAGCCATCTGTACTGCAGATATCAGAACCTAGATAAAATGAATTTATACAATTATATGAATTGTAGAACATGTGGTAAATACGAGTAAACAAAGTGAATACCATTGAAATTCTTCATTAATAATATTAATTGCATATACATTTATCAATTTCTAACAGTAAAATTGCTCTAAGTTTTAAGTGTCTTCAATATCATCTGCTTCCTCCTCCTCTTCATCAGCTTCCTCTTCTTCATATTCGTCTTCTGAGGTACCCATGATGATTTGATCTTCTTCCTCTTCATCATCTGATGCTCCTATTTCAACATAAGATCGGCTTTCATCATCCAACCTATCTGTTAAATCTTCAACAACTTGCATCGGTTGCGTTTCAACCCTAACTTCTTGAAATGCCTCCGATACTGCGAGTGAAGAAGATGTTTCGTTTCAAGTGCATGAACAACTGATCTAGCCTTGATTTTACACACTGCCATCCAATCGCATCTATCTCGTTTAAACGATGGATATGGGACATAGTACACTTGTGCAGCTTGCATTGCCAAAACAAACGGTTCATACTTTGTATATCTTCTTCTTTGATTAATATCAACCAGATTATACTTAGGATGAACCTTCGTGCCAATGTTTGGCGTAGGATCAAACCATTCACATTTGAATAAGATTGTGCACTTCATTGGTAGGCCTGGATATTCTAACTCCAAAACCTCAACCAATTTCCCATAAAAATCGTTTGACACGTCACTGTAGTTTGATCCCTTTATGCACACACCGCTGTTCATTGTCTTTCTGCTTCTCCCATAACCCTCAGTGTGAAACTTGTAACCGTTTACAAAGTAGCCAGAGTAGGCATTAGCAACCGGTAATGGCCCCTTTGCCAGATCCGTAATAAATCTGTTACGAATATCGCTTCCCGAGCTTCGAGCCTATGGGAAATAGTAATGACATGAGTCAATTTAATAAATGTACATTCCGTGTTGTGTACATTGAAAGTAACTTACATAATATTTGAACCATTCTGCAAATTCCGTGTCCAGCTTTGCATCAACTGCAGTATCAGTCAAATTGAGATTTTGAAGCCGCAGAAGATTGATATATTCCCTATTTATGAACGAACCATATTAGCATAAGTATACTTTAACAACGGCCAACATCAAGTTAGAATGTTTACATTATTTATACTTACTGTACATATGGTGTGATCTCTTCGCAATTCAATAAAATATAGGTTTGAGCCGCTTGTATCTCTGCATCAGTCAATCGTCTTTTTTTGATTTACCAATCGTACGCCCAGGGTAGGTGAAAATTTTTAGATTTCCTTCAAACTCAGATTGAACGCGATCTCCTCCGTCATCGTTACGTGGCACTCTCCGATGCTTGGTGAAAACATGTTGGTCAAAGTAGTGCGAACAGAATGTGGAAGCTTCTTCAACCAAATATGCATTGCAAATGGATCCCTCGACCTTTGCCTTATTGCGCACATTCTTTTTAATTTTCTGCAGGTGTCTGTGATTGTACAATGCCAATATGTAAGTATAAGTTCAAATAAATGATGTAATCATTAGAATGAGATGTTAGTGAATCACCTCTCAAATGGATACATCCATCGATATTGTACCGGTCCTGCTAAACGACATTCATAGGGCAAATGAACCGGCAGATGTTCCATAGAATCAAAGAAGCCGGGTGGAAAAATTCGCTCCAACTTGCACATCACAATTGGGATTTCTCGCGCTAATTGGTCCATATCATCGCATCGGATAACAGTCATCGTCAATTCCTTGAAAAAGACTCAATGTCATTGCTTCCCAAATTTTTCCTGGTAATAATTCCGGAATGCCACAGGAATCAATCTTTGCATGAAAACATGGCAGTCATGGCTTTTCATGCCAAACAATCTGTACTTCCTCATGTCCACACATCTACCCATATTTGAACAGTAGCCATCTGGAAACCTTAATGATCGTAACCATTCGCACAATAATTGCCTTTGGGGTTTATCTAAACAATAACATGCCTTCGGAAACTTACCAGTAAGTACAGTTGCTCGAGTTCTGGTCGACGACAAATTTCCTTCATGTCCGCTCTTGCTTTTGCATTATCCTTGGTTTTCCCTTCAATGTTCATGACAGTGTTGAACAGATTTTCAAACACATTTTTTTCTATGTGCATGACATCAAGGTTATGACGAATAAGAAGTGAACTCCAGTATGGCAAATCCCAGAAGATGCTTCGCTTTTTCCACCCGCTATTCCTGCCAATTATTTATTTACCTCATCTGCACCCAACTCTAACTTTCATAAGCCCCAATCTTCAATTTCTTGTAATATTTCTGCTCCAGACTTCACAGGTGGAGGGGGTTCAACAATAGTCGTGTTCTTTCTAAAGCATTGTCGATTTCTCCTCCAAGGGTGAGATTCTGGTAAGAATTTGCGATGACAATCAAACCAACATTGTTTACCTCCATTCTTTAGTGTAAATGCATTAGTGTTTTCCATGCAATGAGGACAAGCCAATTTGCCAGCGTACTCCACCCAGATAACATTCCAAATGCTGGAAAATCACTGATGGTCCAAAGCAAAGCAGCTCGCATTATGAAATTCTGATTGGTCGA
This sequence comes from Jatropha curcas, assembly GCF_041381405.1. Classification (NCBI taxonomy): domain Eukaryota; kingdom Viridiplantae; phylum Streptophyta; class Magnoliopsida; order Malpighiales; family Euphorbiaceae; genus Jatropha; species Jatropha curcas. The sequence continues at coordinate 19,443 of NW_028322351.1, forward strand.
AATATCGAATGTTTGAACCCCATATTCCCATAAATAATTAAGTTCGGCCATCAAAGGCTGCAGAAACACATCAATTTTATGTTTTGGATTAGTAGGCCCAGGAACAATAACACACAAAAACATATATTCATCTTTCATACACATTGTCGGTGGTAGATTATATGGTGTGACAATGATAGGCCATGATGAATATTGTTGTCCTGATTGGCCAAACGGCTGAAACCCATCAGTACAAAGCCCCAATCTCACGTTTCTTATTTCAGCAGCAAACAGAGGATGAATGTTATCAAAATGTTTCCACGCTTCAGAGTCTGACGGATGAGTCATTATACCATCCTCATATTCATGCAAAGCATGCCATGTCATGTGTTCAGCTGTCGCCTTTGATGCATATAACCTTTGAAGGCGAGGAACAAGAGGGAAATAATACATCTTCTTGAAAGCCTTCTCCCTTTGTACTCTACCAGTCCCTTGACCGCGCCGTTGATATCTTGGAAGATTACAAAACTTGCATTCTCTGAATTCCGAGTCAACACCCCAGAATATCATACAATTATTACGGCAGCAATCAATCTTTTCTACCGGTAGTCCCAATCCCCGAACTAATTTTTTTGTCTGATAAAAATTATCAACCATTGAATGGCCTTCAGGCAACATTTCTTTTGCTAACTGAACAAAATCATCGTAACACCTTTCTGAAAAATGGTGCTCTGCTTTCATGTGTAGTAATCGTGCAACAACAGACAGAACTGAATGATTCTTGCATCCAGGCCACAGTTCAATGTTAGCTGCACTTAGCATGTCAAACAATTGTTGTGCTGCTACATTTGGCGATTCCTCCATATTATCCCAATCAATTGTACTCTACTCGCATCGATTACCATATCATTGCATTGATTACCATACAGAAATTGATAAGGCTGAACTTCTAAACTTACCGGAATGGAGTGGCCTGACCCACTGGCAACTCGAGCTTCACCATGATGTATCCATTCGTAATAATTTTCCACGAACCCATTTTTGCACAAATGAAGTTTCACTGTATCGATGTCTAAGAAGGCTCGATTTCGACACTTCTTGTGATTACATGGACACCTCAACTTATTCCCATCCATAAAACTGGGATTACCAACTGCAAACTGTATAAACGCCTCCAATCCGTGCAGGAACTCTTGTCTTAATATCCCATTGACCTCGAACCTCCAGTACATCCAATCTCGATTATTTTGCATTTTTGTTACCTAATTAACAATGTGTTTATCAAGGGTAAATTATATGTAATTGCATTAGTCTATCTAGCCTTAAAACATGCCACTAATGTAATGTTCAAGTTACACTTATAACTAACTAAGGTTATTTCTATAATAAGGGGGAACTATAGATAAATGTAAAATAACTAAGTTCATTTATTCAATACAAAGGTTATTATATATATATATATATATATAATATATAAAGGTAAGTGTACTATTCTACATATTGAATTTATTGAAAAAAATTCGGCAGCATTTCGGCACAACACTATCAAATCTCAAATAGAAAGACACTTCAATAAACACTTCTATAACATATCAACATTCTCCAAAGGCAAAATGGCCACTACTAGGCCTCCAATCCAAACTCATCATTAACAGGACTTGCTCAAACAACAATTATCACAACAAAGTTGCACGTTAGGATAAAAAACTACAGCACTCATTACAATTATCACAACCCTGATTCAAATTCAATTTCAATTAACCTAAAACGCAAAATTCAATTCTAGTGAGGGTTTCTTTTTAATTTTAACTTAGGCAGTAGTGGAGCAAGTACATGTTGATAATTACTATAACTAAACAACGCGTATTTATAAAAGCCCATAATTCTTTGGGCCCTTTAAACCATCGCCTTATTAAATTGGGCCCCAATGAGCCCACCTCTATCTTTTCTTGTTAACTAGCCGTTTAACTTTTTCTTTTTTTATTTAACTTATAATGTTAAAATTATTTTATAAAATATTTTAATTGAAATATAATGAAAGCATTTTCAAACAAGTTGTCGTTATCCATTAGAAACGGTGGAAATTATTAAAAAATAAATTAACAAAACACCACTTTTGTCAATGCAACTGTAACAACAATGACAAGTAAGTTTATTATTGAGAATGACAAATAAATTATATATATTTGTTGTGTTCAACGTATTTTTATCTTATATTTGACGTAAGATGGTTAGACTTGCGAAATAATTTCTGAAAGTGACATAATTATTAAATAAGAGTTGGTGCCACATTATTTCATAATTTAACAATTATTAAAAATTAATAATAAAAAATATTTATCATATTGATGTAAATATGCTAATAGAATCCCCCAAAAATCAATACTTTCCTCATCCAGGTAACCAATTACGTTTGGGAATCTTTTGTTGTTTGTTTATTACTATAATTTTATATTTCTATAATTAATTAATTTTATTTAAATATTTTAAAGAATTCTTTTTTAATGTTATTTGGAATCTTTGTACGTATGATTTTTTACCAACTCCATCCCTCTATTATTGATGGTTTATTCTAATTTCATAGATAAATTATTCATGTATAATTATTGATATAATTATATATATTTTTAATAAATTTAAATGAATGCCGATTTAAATTTGTATTTTTTAATTTAAATAATTTACTTATATGTTTTCATTAAATAACAAAAGATGATATTATATGATCATTACTTAAATATGATCATTTTTCTGCCAAATAAATTGAAATATTTATTATTGTAATTAAATTATTTTAATTCAACTGACATAATTATTTTTTTTTTTCATTTTGAAATTCTCATATATTCAATTCAAATCCTTATTAATTTTTTTATAATTACAGGACATATATAAAGATTTAATGATAATGCAATTAATCTTAATGAAATGAAATTAATTTTATTTTATTAGTTAATCTTATTATTATAAATCCATTATTTGATTAATGTTATTAATTATAATAAACAGTCACAGTAACAATAATAATAAATCGAAATAATAATATTAACAATAATAATAAATTGAAAAATAATAACAGTAACAACATTAACAATATTAACAATATTAATAATATTAACAATAATAACAGTAACAATAATAATAAATTGAAAAAAAACACAAAAATCGAAAAAAAAAATTTCGAAAAAAATAATAACAGTAACAACATTAACAATATTAACAATATTAATAATATTAACAGTAATAACAGTAACAATAATAATAAATTGAAAAAAAACAAAAATCGCAAAAAAAAAAAAATTGGAAAAAAATAAAATGGTCACCGGCTTACCTCAAATGCTGTCCAAACGGTGGCGAACGCCGTAGAGGAGTGACTGGAGTGTCGGTGGCGGCGTCACAGTGGCTGGAGCGTTTCAGGAGGGCTGGAGGCGCTGCGGACGGAGGAGAAGAGAGGAGAGGAGAAGGAGAAGAGAGAAAGAAGAAAAAAGGAAAAGAAGAGGGCGCGTTTAAAGCCCTAATATTTGCGACCGACAATCGGTCGCAAATGTCATTTAAATCGGTCGCAAATTTTAATTGTCCGACGTCGTTTTAATATGCACCAAAATTGCGACCGATCTGCGACTGAAATATGCGGTCGCAAAAAATCGGTCGCAATTTTATCTCATTTCGGTCTCAGATTGTGTCCCTTTTTTTGACGCGCCCATTTTTGCGACAGAAACAAAGTTGGTCGCAAAGCGGTCGCAAAATCGGTCGCAAATCCGCAGTAATTCAGTCGCAAACTGAAAGGCAATCCCGCGAGTTTTCCGCGCTAAAATCTGCGACTGTTTACCAATCAGTCGCAAATTGGTATCCATATTGCGACCGACTTTTGTCGGTCGCAAAAATCGGTCGCAATTTGAAGTTTTTTTTGTAGTGTCTGTTAAATCTTCAACAACTTGCATCGGTTGCGTTTCAACCCTAACTTCTTGAAATGCCTCCGATACTGCGAGTGAAGAAGATTGTTTCGTTTCAAGTGCATGAACAACTGATCTAGCCTTGATTTTACACACTGCCATCCAATCGCATCTATCTCGTTTAAACGATGGATATGGGACATAGTACACCTGTGCAGCTTGCATTGCCAAAATAAAAGGTTCATACTTTGTATATCTTCTTCTTTGATTAATATCAACCAGATTATACTTAGGATGAACCTTCGTGCCAATGTTTGGCGTAGGATCAAACCATTCACATTTGAATAAGATTGTGCACTTCATTGGTAGGCCTGGATATTCTAACTCCAAAACCTCAACCAATTTCCCATAAAAATCGTTTGACACGTCACTGTAGTTTGATCCCTTTATGCACACACCGCTGTTCATTGTCTTTCTGCTTCTCCCATAACCCTCAGTGTGAAACTTGTAACCGTTTACAAAGTAGCCAGAGTAGGCATTAGCAACCGGTAATGGCCCCTTTGCCAGATCCGTAATAAATCTGTTACGAATATCGCTTTCCGAGCTTCGAGCCTATGGGAAATAGTAATGACATGAGTCAGATTTAATAAATGTACATTCCGTGTTGTGTACATTGAAAGTAACTTACATAATATTTGAACCATTCTGCAAATTCCGTGTCCAGCTTTGCATCAACTGCAGTATCAGTCAAATTGAGATTTTGAAGCCGCAGAAGATTGATATATTCCTATTTATCAACGAACCATATTAGCATAAGTACGATTTAACAACGGCCCACGTCAAGTTTTGAATGTTTACATTATTTATACTTACTGTACATATGGTGTGATCTCTTCGCAATTCAATAAAATATAGGTTTGAGCCGCTTGTATCTCTGCATCAGTCAATCGTCTTTTTTTTGATTTACCAATCGTACGCCCAGGGTAGGTGAAAATTTTTAGATTTCCTTCAAACTCAGATTGAACGCGATCTCCTCCGTCATCGTTACGTGGCACTCTCCGATGCTTGGTGAAAACATTTGGTCAAAGTAGTGTGAACAGAATGTTGAAGCTTCTTCCACCAAATATGCATTGCAAATGGATCCCTCGACCTTTGCCTTATTGCGCACATTCTTTTTAATTTTCTGTAGGTTCTGTGATTGTACAATGCCAATATGTAAGTATAAGTAAAAAAAATGATGTAATCATTAGAATGAGATGTTAGTGAATCACCTCTCAAATGGATACATCCATCGATATTGTACCGGTCCTGCTAAACGACATTCATAGGGCAAATGAACCGGCAGATGTTCCATAGAATCAAAGAAGCCGGGTGGAAAAATTCGCTCCAACTTGCACATCACTACTGGGATTTCTCGCGCTAATTGGTCCATATCATCGCATCGGATAACAGTCATCGTCAATTCCTTGAAAAAGAGACTCAATTCTGTCATTGCTTCCCAAATTTTTCCTGGTAATAATTCCCGGAATGCCACAGGGATCAATCTTTGCATGAAAACATGGCAGTCATGGCTTTTCATGCCAAACAATCTGTACTTCCTCATGTCCACACATCTACCCATATTTGAACAGTAGCCATCTGGAAACCTTAATGATCGTAACCATTCGCACAATAATTGCCTTTGGGGTTTATCTAAATAACATGCCTTCGGAAACTTACCAGTAAGTACAGATTGCTCGAGTTCTGGTCGACGACAAATTTCCTTCATGTCTGCTCTCGCTTTTGCATTATCCTTGGTTTTCCCTTCAATGTTCATGACAGTGTTGAACAGATTTTCAAACACATTTTTTTCTATGTGCATGACATCAAGGTTATGACGATAAGAAGTGAACTCCAGTATGGCAAATCCCAGAAGATGCTTCGCTTTTTCCACCCGCTATTCCTGCCAATTCTTGTATTTACCTCATCTGCACCTAACTCTGTAACTTTCATAAGCCCCAGATCTTCAATTTCTTGTAATATTTGTGCTCCAGACTTCACAGGTGGAGGGGGTTCAACAATAGTCGTGTTCTTTCTAAAGCATTGTCGATTTCTCCTCCAAGGGTGAGATTCTGGTAAGAATTTGCGATGACAATCAAACCAACATTGTTTACCTCCATTCTTTAGTGTAAATGCATTAGTGTTTTCCATGCAGTGAGGACAAGCCAATTTGCCAGCCGTACTCCACCCAGATAACATTCCAAAAGCTGGAAAATCACTGATGGTCCAAAGCAAAGCAGCTCGCATTATGAAATTCTGATTGGTCGAAACATCGAATGTTTCAACCCCATATTCCCATAAATAATTAAGTTCAGCAATCAAAGGCTGCAGAAACACATCAATTTTCTGTTTGGATTAGTAGGCCCAGGAACAATAACACACAAAAACATATATTCATCTTTCATACACATTGACGGTGGTAGATTATACGGTGTCACAATGACAGGCCATGATGAATATTGCTGTCCTGATTGGCCAAACGGCTGAAACCCATCAGTACAAAGCCCCAATCTCACGTTTCTCATATCAGCAGCAAACACAGGATGAATGTTATCAAAATGTTTCCACGCTTCAGAGTCTGACGGATGAGTCATTATACCATCCTCATATTCATGCAAAGCATGCCATGTCATGTGTTCAGCTGTCGCCTTAGATGCATATAACCTTTGAAGGCGAGGAATAAGAGGAAATAATACATCTTCTTGAAAGCCTTCTCTTTTTGTTCTCTACCAGTCCCTTGACCCCGCCGTTGATATCTTGGAAGATTACAAAACTTGCATTCTCTGAATTCCGAGTCAACACCCCAGAATATCATACAATTATTACGACAGCAATCAATCTTTTCTACCGGTAGTCCCAACCCCCGAACTAATTTTTTTGTCCGATAAAAATTATCAACCATTGAATGGCCTTCAGGCAACATTTCTTTTGCTAACTGCACAAAATCATCGTAACACCTTTCTGAAAAATGGTGCTCCGCTTTCATGTGTAGTAATCGTGCAACAACAGACAGAACTGAATGATTCTTGCATCCAGGCCACAGTTCACTGTTAGCTGCACTTAGCATGTCAAACAATTGTTGTGCTGCTACGTTTGGCGATTCCTCCATATTATCCCATTCACATTGTACTCTACTCGCATCGATTACCATATCATTGCATTGATTACCATACAGAAATTGATAAGGCTGAACTTCTAAACTTACCGGAATGGAGTGGCCTGACCCACTGGCAACTCGAGCTTCACCATGATGTATCCATTCGTAATAATTTTCCACGAACCCATGTTTGCACAAATGAAGTTTCACTGTATCGATGTCTAAGAAGGCTCGATTTCGACACTTCTTGTGATGGACACCTCAACTTATTACCATCCATAAAACTGGGATTACCAACTGCAAACTGTATAAACGCCTCCAATCCTTGCAGGAACTCTTGTCTTAATATCCCATTGACCTCGAACCTCCAGTACATCCAATCTCGATTATTTTGCATTTTTTTTACCTAATTAACAATGTGTTTATAAAGGGCCGTGTCATGTAATTGCATTAGTCTAAACCATCCTTAAAACATGCACCTAATGTAATGTTCAATTTACAACACTTATAAGTAACTAAGGTTATTTCTATAATAAGGGTAACTTATATAAATGTAAAATCACTAAGTTCATTTATTGAATACAAAGACTACTGTAATAAAGGTAAGTGTACTATTCTACATATTGAATTTTTGGGAAAAAATTCGGCAGCATTTCGGCACAACACAATCAAATCTCAAATACAAAAACAAATCAATAAACACTTCTATATCATACCAACATTCTCCAAAGGCAAATGGCCACTACTAGGCCTCCAATCCAAACTCATCATTCATTTAAGTCAAAAACATATTTAAGAAAAATAACGACAATAATATAAAATAAAGAAAACACAGCCAAAACTTCTCAAGAAAGAGTTGCCAATAATTAAGAACATGTAATAACCTAAACACAAAAAATTATTATATACATTCCAATTATTCTTCAAAAAAAAAAAAATTGGAGCAATTAGTTTTTGTACTTGTTATTATTTTTGTTCAGTACTTTCACAGAGTTAGTTTTTATGCATCAACTACGTATACGCTGATCTTAAGATATTTACAATTAGTTTTTGTAGTTTGGAGCATATATTGAAAACTGAAAACTCTTAAGTACACATCGCATTTGCATATTTCTTTTATATTTCTTTTCGATTAACTTGAATAAAATGTAAAATATTATATAATAAAAGAAAATTGCTTTCATTTTCAATCCCATAATATTTATATTCTGTATATTTGAAATGACACTTGCTTTGAAACTTTGAAACTTTTCCGAAGTGGTTGCAGACTTTGAAATGGTCTACTAAAGTAGCTATCAAAGTTTGATTAAATTTTTTTAATAATTTATTTTCGGTTCAATTTTAAACTTTGATGAATTTGTGAAAGGTATTTTATAAGTTATTAAAAATTAGATCACTTATTAGATTTGAGAAATTTTGATGGATAAAATGAGTTTATTTTTTTATACATTCAACAATTTTTTTAGTAAATAAATGTTGAAATAAGAAAAACTACTAAATGTTAATTTCACATTTTTCATTAAAAGTCCTAACAAAAATATATAATAATAATCAACCACAATATATTTAGAACCTTTAAAATATTATTTTTCTCTCCTAATAACAACTGTAAAAATCATTCTACTATATATTTACAATAGTTTTATATGTATTGATTACTAGATTTTATATTAATAAAATAGAACTTTAAAGCAAAAAGAAATGCAATTTTTGAATAAAATGTTTTTTTAGAAAAGATAAATAAAATAGAGATTGAATAAGGAAAAAAATTTGGCGTTCTCACTAATCACATTCAATTTTGTTGCTAAATTTCATTATCATCCATCGGTAAAATTGCAGAAATTAATGTAATTTGAAAATTAAAATTTTTCGCTCGATATCACTCGAATGTATCTCCAAATGTCGTTCTTCCTAAATATTAATGGCGCGTTCTATTTTATTCGATTCAATTTAGTCAAATTTGTATGATAAAATGATATTTATCTATTTGCTTGGATATTAAGGGTTATTAATTTTATATATAGCAACAATTTTTAAATTTTTTTTCGTTTTTTAAATAAATATGTAACAATATATAATTACGGCTTTTGTTGACTGAAACTCTCAATTTTTAATTTATTTAAGTTGCATATATATATGTTAAATTAAATAAAAAAAACAACAACAACATTAACAATAATACTAATAATAATAATAACAAGTGCATTCACTAATAATAATAATAATGCAACCTGCAGAGCAGAGGTATTAATGTTGACCAAGAATAAGAAAAACAACAACAAGAACAAGAACAAGAAGACGAAGAGAAGAAGAAGAAGAACAAGCACAAGAAGAAGAAGAAGACAGGAAGAAGAAGAAGAGGAAGAACAACAACAAGAAGAAGAAGAGAAGAAGAAGAAGAAGAAGAAGAGAAGAAACAACAACAAGAACAAGAACAAGAAGAGAAGAAGAAGAAGAAGAAGAAGAACAAGACAAGAAGAAGAAGAAGAAGAACAGGAAGAAGAAGAGGAAGAACAAACAACAAGAAGAAGAAGAAGAAGAAGAATACGAGAAGAAGAAGAACAACAACAAGAACAAGAACAAGAAGACGAAGAAGAAAAGAAGAAGAACAACACAGAAGAAGAAGAAGAAGAACAGAAGAAAGAAAACAACAACAAGAGAAGAAGAAGAAGAAGAAGAAGAGAAGAAGAACAGGAAGAAGAGAAGAAGAACAAGAAGAAGAAGAAGAAGAAGAAGAAGAAGAAGAACAAGCACAAGAAGAAAGAAGAAGAGAAGAAAGAGAGGAAGAAGAACAACAACAGAATACAAAAGAAGAAGAAGAAAAGAAAAGAAAAGAAGAAGAATAAGAAAAAAATAATAATAAGACCCGAAAAAAACGAATCGCAACTCTAGATACAAAATCAACATAACTAAATACAATAAAACAAAAAAAAAAAAAAAAAAAAAATGGAAAAATTAACCGCAAAAAAAAAACTCAGATTTTCGCAACAGGCTGACCGGAGTGCAAAGCGAGCGGGGCTGGCAGCGTAGGCGGGCTGGAACGGTGTCAGGAGGGCCAGAGTGGCGCTGCGGACGGCGGAGAGGAGAGAGAGGAGAAGGAGAAAGAGAGAAGAAGAAGAAAGAAAAAAGAGAGGGCCCGACGCTTAAAGCCCTAAATTTTGCGACCGACATATCGGTCGCAAATGTTATAACTATCGGTCGCAATTTTTAATGAGCCGACGTCGTTTGACTAGGCTCAAAATTTGCGACCGATTTGCGACTAACTATATCGGTCGCAATGTAGTCTCCAATCGGTCTCAGAACTTTGGCCCATTTTTGACGCGCGAAATTTTGCGACAGAAGAACGCTTAGTCGCAAATCGGTCGCAAATCCGTAGTACATAGGTCGTAAATCATTAACCATTCTCGCGGGAATTTTCAGCGCCAAATTTTGCGACCGATGGCTTATAAGTCATAAAGCGGTCGCAAAATTGCGACCGAATTAAGTCGGTCGCAAAAATCGGTCGCAATTGTGCGTTTTTTTTGTAGTGAGACTATCCAAATAGTTGGAAAGTCAAAGTGGTCTGACCTAATCTTTCAGTGCATGATTTATCAGTGTAATTAATATACCTTCATCATTAATGTTCTGATTTAGCAATTAGGCATAGAGTGTGTTTGCTTTACTAAATGTGTTAGTTCTCTTACTCTTAGTCATTGATCGTTTGAATAAAATTTCAAATGAATTTGCTAATTTCATTCTACCTTGTGCAAGAATTTCTTAATCAATACTAGTAAAGAACAATAGAACATTTTCCCTGATTTACCTAGAGTGATGAATACTCTCTTAATTACACAAGTATCTTCATATGGTTTCCTAGTATGTCCAAAAATCATTGCTTATTATTCATGAATGAATAATGTGTATGAAGAATCAAACATAATCATCCCCATACAAGATAGCTTAGTAATTTCAAGGTCTAAGGATCACTTACACAACTATCACTTAAGTATTCCATAGACACAGGTAACTCTCCATATGAAATTCTCATGCAGGTCAATTCAGTGAACTTGTTTAAATAACAAGCACCTATATATTAGTTCTAGATATTACATGTATTTTAGCCTATGAGAACAACGACTTCCCTAAGTAAAGAACATAATAAGTATCAATCTCAACGGCTCTAATCATTGTCCAATAATGAGGAGAACATTGACCAAGAATATTTAGAGATATTGCTTTAATTCAAATAAAAAACTCATAATTATAACCACGTTATAATTTATTTTGCAAAACAGTATTGTCTCATGGATTCTATCTTTCACCAATATTCAAACAATAGAATATAAAAAATAAATAAATGTCTTTTTCTAAATAATAAAATATTTATTATATCAAATATTATATCCAAAATATAATCAATTAAATTGGCTATAGGACATATAACTAACATTCTTTTAATTTAAAAATTACGTGTGTTTTCTTTGAAAAAGAGACGACATTGATTTACTCAAATATTTCTAAATAGCCACGTATACTTAATAGTATAATAGTGTTAGGATGGTTAATATTCGATGCTTATTTTTAGAAACAAAAAATGCGATATGAAATTGAATAATATAATATTAAAATAAGGATTATATTGATATAAGTTTTATTTAATTTTTTGTAGTTCTAAAAACTGATAAAATAAAAATAAAAATAAATAATAATAGCTCCCATGCAATAATTTTCACTACATTCTTTTAGTCTCAAAACGAACTTAATACTATTTCACCTTCAACCTCATGTGGTGTTGCAATTTCATTATTTCATTCTATTCTGATTTTTGTGTCAATTAATCTTGAAGTTTGATTTGATGTTGCCAGTGTTTGAGAACCGAAACGATTAGTGAACCGGTGAAGATAGGAGTTCACTAAACTGAAGGATTCGACCGGGTTCAATATGGTCAACTGAAATTTTATATATAATATTTTTAAAATATTTATTAAATAAAATTGAAAATATATGTTACAAAAAAAACGCTTTAATCTCAAATAGAAAATAGTTTCAAATTTGGCTCTTTTACAAAAAGAATAAAAAATAGTAAATAATTTTAAATAAAAAGAATAAAATATGAATAACTTTAATACTAATGAAAATTAATTTATTACCATAAAATATATTATTATTTTTTATATGTGGCTTTTTTTTTTTTTTTTTTGAAAGAGGAAAGTGCTTAATATTATTAACATCAATAAGGAGTACATCATAAATAAACTAATAGGTGGACGGTTAACATGTCACTCCCCTAAATCAGACATAGAGCCAAAAGCTCGAGCCAAACTATAAGCAACCTGGTTTGCTGATTTATTAACAAAAGAAAATTGCAATGAAGTATAATCTCGACATAGAGATTTACAATCATGAATAAGACTACCAAAATAAGAATATTTTCAGCTAGGCTTTTGCTTGTTGACTGTTAAGCAATCCATCTCCACGGCAATAGGACTATTCGCATGTCTCTCCTTAAGCCAACTCAATGCTTAACTCCAATAGTTTCTGCAATTAGTGAACTTTGGACAGTTCCATTGAACTATACTTGGCCTTTACAAACTGTCCATTATCGTCATGCACTACAATCCCATATCCTGCCATGCCCGTCTCCCCATCATATCGCGCATCCACATTGCACTTAACCACTGATTTACTAGCCTCCATGTTGCTTGAAAAGGAGCCTCCTGAGAAGAATAAGAAACCTTACTTGCCTTGTTGCCTGCCATTCATGTAGATAGTCGGTTGCCTCTCAATAAACCATGTCTGCATGTGTTCATTTTGTATCCCAGAGGACACGATTTCTATTATTCCAAATCTCCCAACTCAGCATAATCGCCTCCTGCAACATTTGCTTATCGCTGCTACTGTTGACAAGTTGAAACCAATCTATTAAATCTACAGCAATTCCATTTCAGCCAACTGATGATAGCATCCAACACTCCTTCGTAAAAGGACACAGTATCAAGCAATGCAACATAATTTTCACCTCACCATTACAAATAGGGCATCGACTGTCAACCTCAACACGCTTCGAAGCTATAGAAAAACAAACATGCAAATATTTTGATAACGCCCTCCAAAAGACATTTAGGATTATGGTGAACATTTAGAGACCGAACCCGCTTCTAAACCTATTGCGATATAGAATTTAAAGCTCTATCATGATATAAAATATTTGATACCCTTGTTGGTAAAAAATAACATCCATTTATCTTCTTGCATTATGAGATTGAGAGCGATCCTCTTAATCAAGTCTATCTCAGTGGTGGTAAAAGCCCTTTCAGAACCTCCATGTCAATTCTCTCCTCATACCTAACATCAAATCCGCAACACAAACTGCATCCATACCAGATGTATTAGGTGAAGCCATGGGTCATGAAATGCCAAAGTAGATTGACTATTACTAATGTGTTTCATACACCCCTGTTTAAGAAGAAACTGACCATTACAGATTGATCTCCATAGATAGCTTGGATTTTTTACCAACTTCAACATGCAAAAAATCAGTTACGAGTTAGTATCGGGCTTTATATAGTCTTGTGACCAAAGCTTGAGGTTGATTCAATAGATTTTAGCCTGTCTTTGCCAAGAGAGTTGTATTAAGTGACATAACGAACAGAAGCCTATCCCACCGTCTTCTTTTCGCCAACAGAGATTACGCTAGGAGAACCAATGAATACCAGTGCCACATTCTCACCATTACGCCACAAAAACGATTCATAGCCTTCTCTACTATATCACATTATCTGCCTTGGAAGCAAAAACATTGTCATAAGGTCATTCAGTACTTCTTGAATCATCATTTTAAGTAGAATCTCTTTTCCAGCACGTGATAGGATTGATTGTTTCCAACTTGATAATCTCTTGTAAACCTTATCTTGTATATTAGCAAAGACTTTAGTTTTATTTCTTCCCATAACAAATGGAAAGCCCTAGATACTGTCCTAAGCTAAAGACTACTTTTACTCCGAACAACTTGCCATTAAAGTATTATTGCTAAAATAGATTTTCGATTTATGGAAATTTACTTGCTGCCTGGATGCCTTCTGGTATAGCATTAAACAATGCCTAATAACATAAGCTTCAACTGCTAATGCTTTGAAAAAGTAGACGCATCATCAATGAAAAAAAGATGTCAAATAGAGGGTGCTATACGGTTTAATTTACATGCCGCGTCTTTCAATGATTTGAGCAAGCCTATAAACCCTCAACCACAAATAAGAATAGATATGGTGATAAAGGATCACCTTTGCACAGCCCACAGGTTGGAATAATAGGACCAAATTGCTTACCACCATGATTAATATGATAAACAACCGTAGAAAACCAGTCGCATAATTTTTGCAACCCACTCCGTACAAAAACCAACTTTAACATTCATCTCCTCCAAAAAATCCATTCAACCCTATCGTATGCTTTACTCATATCAGTTTTAAGGCACAAACCATTTATACCCTGCGTTTTCCTTTTTAAGTAGTGAATAACTTCAAACGCAATCATAACATTATTTATTATAAATCTACCTGGGATGAAAGCACTCTGAACATCAGAAATAGCCACAGCCATACAACCCCACATTCTGTTATCCATCACCTTACATACAATCTGCAATGTAATTGAGCCTCAGATCCAAAACTAATTCTAGTTCCTTCTTCGTTGATATGAGAATTATATTAGTTACATTGTTGCCAGGAGCCATCTTGTTATTATTTAAACAATCCAAAACAACATTACTAATATCAATACCTACAACTGACCAGAAGGATTGATAAAACCTGGATTAAGATCATCTTGCCTAGGTGCTTTATCAAGATACATAGTAAACACTGCTTTTTGGACCTCCTCTATTATAAACAGTTGGCATTAATCTCTAATGATATCTTCGTTTTCACACATTCCAAAACTGTCTCCATCTGTCCCTGTTTGCGAAATGAACACTGCGCGAAAATAATCCATAATTAGGCACTCCAAACCTGAATCCCACATTAGCCACTGCCCATCTGCATTTCGCAACTGTAAAATACTCTTTTTTTTTTCGCCTTACTGACGCCATCATATGAAAGAACCGAGTGTTATTATCGCCATCTTTAAGTCAATGCTGCTTGGCTCATTGCTTTCAATATAGATCTTATTGTTTTAGTATCTCAATATATGCTGCTTTGGCCATTCAATAAAGCTGAATATCTATTGGGTGTCGACTGCACCTGTAGCGTGCCATTTGAGCTTTACTTTCATGTAATCGATCCTTAAACTGTGCCTTCTTTTTTTTACCCCATTCAATGAGATACTCACCACAAAACTAAATTTGATGATCTATTCCAACCTTTTACCTTATCCCATGCTTCCTAACTGTCGTAAATGATTCATATGTGGCTTCAAAGTTAGGGCAATTTCATTATTTTAATTAACATAATAGAACTTTGAATTTAGAAATAAAAGGGCCCAAAAAATAAAAAATCAGCGGGGCCCAATTTTTAAGTGGTCCAAATTTAAAAAAAGGCCAACATTTTATGGAAAAACCTAGAAATTGAATCGAACCGATTTATAACTGGTTCGATTAACCTATTTCAGCCAGTTTTTATTCGGTTTTCTACCAGTTCAGGCTGGTTTTTTAGACATTTGAATTTCTTGTGCAACTCAGACTGGACCACAGTCCGGTTCCCTGTCGAACTTGTCAAATTGGTCAATTCGGTCCGATTTTCAAAACAATAGTGTTGCAATAGAATTTTAAATTGCAATTACAATTAAAATTGCAAATTAAAAATACTTTAATATGTAATTCACTCCTGACTTTAGGTTAACTTAATCCAAGCTTCCTCGTTCATGTAAATTTATTAAGTTTAATTGTTGTCTTGAACAAATAATATTTTTCCATTCTATAATTATAAATTATAATGGTTGTCCTCATTATAATTATATACTCTTTTCGTTCTATTTATATAGAAAAAGTTAAAATTCTATAGGATTAATAAGGTTGATTTTTTTGTGAATTTTTCCTAATTTATCCTTGAAAAGAGAATTAAGTGGTTCCATATTTCAATAAAAGAGTGACAGAGGATAAGAGAGAGAAGGAGAAGTTACTTAAACGAGAAGGTTTATTTGCTTCAAATTCCAAAAAAAAAAAATGTGGGCTCCACATTCATGTAAGAATATTCACATATTTTTTCTATAAGTGTGTACTAACTATTCTATATGTTTGCAATACTTTAACTCGTTGTAAGGTAAAGTTGTTTATAGAAATTAAATTGTAAGTGTGCACAGCTATTAATATGTGCAAATATTTTGTTATAGAAGTTTGCAAACTATCTTGCAAATTTGAGCAAAAATCAATTATATTTTGTGGTTATATCTTTTTTTTTTCTTTTTTTTTTTTTTTTTTTTTGCTTTTAACCATCCGCACTAATTTAGATTCGCGTCCGGACAAGCCCATAAACAAGTCAAAGTGCTCCTTCCGAGTGTTTAAAGAGACTTCATACTCAAGGCTCGAACCCAAGACCTTTGATTAAGAGAAAAGGGATTCTGTTATTCCCATCCCATCTCTCTAAAGTATTTTCCGATTATTTCATTAATAAAACAATAAAACATGATTAAATTAACACAAACACAAGAGTTATTTTTGCAATTTCTATTTAAAAACACCATTATACAACTGCATTAACACTTTAAAAGGGCACTAAACATAATTTAAGTTGTCTCTCTCTCCTTAACCATTTAAGAAGTTGATCGGAGAGAATATAAATGGGCACAACAATTTTTAATAAACACTAGAAATTTCCCTTCGTTCTAGAGTTATTAGAGTTGCATGTAAATTCATTATACGTGCACACTTAATTATTAAGTGTAGGCAGAAATTGTGTACATAATTCAAACTATTCTTACAAATTCAAAAATTTAATTTGTGCACATAATGTGAAGAAGTCCTCATTTTCTTATAACACGATATAATCTGTTTTGGAACATTAATTACCCAACCACAATAATATTTGCATTTTCTTGAATTCTCCCAAGGTTAATGTTTAAACTAAAACCAAATAAAAGTATATTGGACTTCTTGCGCATTAGTCCGAAAGTTACCATTTTATACAATTTTCTCTATATAAAAGAATGTCATAAAAGGAAATTTTTTATATATAAATGGAATGAAGAGAGTATTATATTTTATTTTGACAAAAAAAATCATTAACAATTTCAATAGTTTATGATTCAAATCATACAATAGTAGTTTCATTTTTTATATTTTATAATTATTTGAAAAATTTACCTTAAATTAAACAATATAATTATTAGTTCATTGTTTAAAGAGTAATCTAATTCTTTTTAATGCGGATGCATTAAAGAAATAATTTAAAAATATTTAAAATATAATAATATAGATTTTTTTTTTACTATTATTTTCAATTTCCTTTACTCACTTAAATGTATTGAACCTAATTTTAAAATAAAAGTAAACTCTATAGTAATGTATTTTTGTTATAATTTAAGTTCTAAATAGTAATTTAAGATGCTATTGTAGTAGAAAGTTAAGGGTGTAATTAATATTAATATAAAAGTAAAATTAGAGTGAAATTACATTAGATCGGAGAATTAAACGTATTTGGCGCAAATGATTCGTAGCCTAACGGCAAGAGTGATGCTTTCGACCTTTCTAGATCCCTGTCCAATCCCTGACAATGTAAATGTCTTCGATTGGTATCTTCCCCTTATTGGGTTGTACTGTACAGGTGGTGGACTTCATTTTTTTTGTTTGAAAGATCAAGTTCGGTTCGGGTCTCTGAGCCGGGTCCTGCCGGGTATTTGATAACACTCTTCCCTGGCTATCAAATCTGCCCTCTTCTCTATCTGCTTCTCCCTGCCTCTCTCTCACTCCCTCCCCCATGGCAACAATAAACAAACAACTAAAACTCAAGCCTAAACAAACGTCTCCAATCCAAAACTTTCTGATCTGTATAGCTTTAATTGCATTTTTATTCCTTTTTTCTTCTCTAATTTTAACAAATGGTCCTTCTAAAATCCGAAAACTCGATGAGATCCATGAAACCCAAGAGGCTACATTATCTCCATGACAAGTACTTGTATTGGGGAAAACAGAATTGACTGCCCTGGTAAGCATTGCGAGTCTTGCGAGGGTCTGGGCCACCAGGAGTCTAGCCTAAGGTGTGCCCTTGAAGAGGCTATGTTTTTAAACAGGTACCTACCTTTATATGCATTACTTCAGTTTGTCTTTGTTTTTACGTTGTTTGGTGAATTTTTGTGTTGTTGTTTATTTTAGTTACATGTTCTGCTTGGATTCTAGGAAAATTGTGGTAAGTGGATTTGGATTTTTAGTTATTTTTTCTTTCCAGATTTGAACCCGTTTTTGTACTATTTACTAGTTGCTTAGTTGGGTTGATTCTTTTTTTTTTTTTTTTTTTTTTTTTTAAATTCACTGCAATATGTAATTTCCGATTAATTTTCGCTGCAATATGGAAATTCTGTATTTATTCAAAATATTTACTTTGGAATAAGGAGATCCCGATTTTGGGAATGTGACCTCTTTTTCAGTTTTTTTTGGAGATTAAATTGGTTATGTATCTGTATGTATATTCGAATTTTTTGTTTTTTAAAATCATATCTGTATTGAGAGCAGAAAATAAAATTAATATGAATGTTTCTAGTTAATTGGAGAAGCACCTATTTAGGACTTAATTTTGACAGTCTATAAGATGAATTTATGTATTCCATTTCAGTTAAAAAATGTTTCATTCTTGCTTTCAGCTCTTTGCTTCTTGATTTTTATCATGGGATTTCCTTTGTTTAGATATGCTATAGATGTATCAAATTTATGATGATACACTGGTAAGTAGTACATTTCTAATTGAGTGTATTAGCATATTCCATCTCCACATGATTGAATGCAAATTCAACACCCTAATATATCACTATGTGTTCTTACATTTTCTTTGTCAATAAGCTTATCTCAATTAATCAACTAATCCTTGATCCCAATCCAGGTGGTGTCTGATAAATGGATCTTTTCCTCTATTCTACCTGGTTTAGCATCACACCTACGAAAAAACAGTCGGGTCCCTTTATACCTTATTTGATGTTTCTCTTTCAGTTTTTGTTATCTTCTTGCAGGACTTTTGTGATTGCCTTCCTCAATGTGTATCAGTCCACTACACAATAAGAAGGGGATCCTTATATCATTCTAATATGGCACGTTCAGAGGAAAGGTATGCTTATTTAAGATCTCTCTTGAACATTATCTACTAGAAAATGAACGTGTTATTCCAAAAACTACAAAGTACAGCATATAGAGCATTAACTCCAACATTGTATTCGTTCCATACATGTTTGTATTATTCTTCACTTGCAACAATTACTCTTTAGCTATAAGATTACCGTTTCTAATGACTTTCTTGTTTTCGATAGCAGCTGTTCCATTGTTTATATTTGCATCTGTATAGATAAGAAACACAAGTGTTTAACTATATTATTACATTCATCTTTAATTGATAGTCAAATAGAAATGTCAACTGTATAATCAAAACTTATGCATTTTATTTGGTAGGTGGGCTGCAATTCTTGTTCCATGGACTCTTTGTATGATCTCGATCTCATATCTGAAACTGTACCTGTAATTTTAGACAATTCAAAAGTCTGGCATCATGTATTATCAACAAGTATGAAGTTGGGAGCTAGAGGAGTTGCCCATGTTGAAGGAGTTAGTCGGGTTGATCTCAAAGAGGACAATCGCTACTCAAATCTCTTGCTCATAAAGCGAACAGCAAGCCCTCTTTTCATGGTATCTTAGTTTAATTATCATGTTGATTTCTTCTTGCTTTTTCATGTTGAAGTTGAGAAGAAAAGTAGTAACTGCGTGATTAAGAATCATTTAAAGTTGGGAGCAATCTTGGTGAAACTGGCGACATTATTAATTTTGATTAGAATTTGAAGAAACATCGTTTGGTTATAAATAATCAAAACGTTTGCTAGTATAATTCCTGAAGTGGGCAGATAATTGTTATTTTTTCTTGTTGTCTGTTTTATATAAATATTTCATGAAGTTTTGAATGGCACGGTCTTAATGAGAAGATTGGGTATAATTGTTTTTTCCAAGTGGTTTATAGGAAGTTTCATATTTTCTAGTTGTTTTATTCATTGTTTTAAAATACATTTGATTCTATGTTTTATATGTTTAAATGAAGCATTCTAATATGATGTTGAATATAATGAGTCAAAATTGCAGTGACAGTTTCATTCAGAAGGGGGAAGGAACTTTTTTTTTTTAAAAAAAAACTTCAGGTGGGGTGAGAGAAAAATATTATGGGAGATTGGTTATTATTTATGCAGCTATTTGTCACAAAGTACTTTTCCTTACATTCAGATTAAGATTATCCTATCTTGCAAGTTTCTGTAAGGTACTAATCATGGTGGTCATTCAGGTTCATGGAATGCAAGGACCGAAACAACCGTAGTGCCTATTGTTGTCATATTCATTTCTTCCTTCAATGGCAGCAGAGAAAATTAAGAGATGCAGCAGAGGAGGTCTGTGACATTTTAAATTTTTGACCTTTTAATCACCATATAAAAAAGTGTCTGGCCGTGCGACATTTAATGTGTAAGGAGTTATTTAGCCATGCAGATGCCTTTTTTTTCCCCAAAATTTACTGCTGAAATATAGTTCTCAAGACGAAATTATAAGAATTTTATCTAATAATATGATTTTAACTGAGATGAACTGGGGACGTTACACGTCTCTGCTTCCAAAACATGGCATTCGGGAAATGAAGTCAAAAGGAGGGGGGGGGGAATAATTTTTCATTGGTCCAAATATTATAATGACCTTCACACCAATTTGGGGTGATATGTTGAGGTGGGCCCAGAGGACTACAATCCTCCCAAAATTTTCTCCGCCTCATTTTCACTAGTTTCACAAATAAGTGAAAGTGAGAATATTCCATTATTTTCTCCTACCCTTCTTTACCCCCATTCACTTTCCCCCTTCCTGGACAGTGTAAATGAAAAGTATTTGATACTAACCTGTAAAATAGTTAATAAGTAACTTATGCATTGTTTGTTGAAGTGGCTTGAGGCAAGGCTGGAGCCATTACAGTTAATCGTTGGAAGCATATTCCACTATGCATCATTGACTGCTTGTATGTGGGAGCCCCATACTGATAACACCATCCTTTGATGTACCATGGTGTTCAGTGGAAATGGAATCAGATTTGTCAAGCCAACTTCAAGTAGTGGCAAAGCACACATTTTAATTTTTTTTGAACCATTCTAAAGTATGTTCAAGGTATATAAAGTTTGCCAAACCAATTACATTTCTCAAACATCCACTGTTCACAGGTCACTACACAGTACAGGTTGTAATAAACAACTAATATTTGTGAAGTAGTGTTAATATGCAAAGTGTAATTTAGATTTTTCTGTACTTTGATTTTGTTGGTTCTCTTACCTTCTCCACATGCAGTAAAGTTCATGATGGAATCTAGTTTCACAAGACAATCTGCTGTTTTTCAACTTCTGCTAATTGATCACTTCCCTTTTGCTTGCGTTATTCCAGTTGCTGCAAAGATTTTTGTTGAAAATCTTCTCATGCTAAACTTTCATTAATCTTTACAATCTATTTGTAACTATTTTCATCTACAGATTAAGGCACTTCTTGGCGATTTATGATGCCCCTCATGTTCGCCGTGGTGATAAAATAAAGACTAGAAAGGACAGGTTTGGTGTTGAACGGACCTTGCATCCTCATCTGGATCCGAGATACACGCCCAGAGTTTATTCTCCACAGGATTGAAAAGTGGGTCCCACCTGGAAGAACTCTTTTTATTGCTTCAAATGAGAAGACACCGGGGTTTTTTTCACCTCTCTCTTCCAGGTAAACCTTCTCAAGCATGTATAAGATCCGCATGAATTAGCACTCTAGATTTTATTCATTGCATGACCCTAATCATTTGTACTTTTTTCCAGGATATGGAAATAGGATGAGTGTAGGTACAATACGTACACAATTCTTAAAAATTTTAATAACATGTGTATAAGCAATAATACACCAACAAATAAATGCATATTTAATTCTCCAATTTAACTTTTGTTATTTACACACTCCACTTTCTTACTTTTCATTTGTTAAAAGTGGCAACCATTTTTGGTTTATCTATTGTTATCACCTTTGGGCTCGGGGGATTTTAATTTCTTGATTTGTTGTTGATTCACGTCAGCTTAACAATGCTTTACAAATATGAGGGGCTAATAGGAAAAACTAGTTCGGTGTAGCAAATCTTCTGATTCTCTTTAAATTTACAGAAATATATTTAGTAAAATTTTCCTTTATTTTTGAAATTTCAAATAAATTTGCATTGGTTCTTAATTTTTTTTTTTGCTTATTGGTGTGTTATTGTGTGTTTCCACTTTGTTTAGTGAAGTTCTGATGCTGCTGTGCATTGTCACTTTGGGCCATTTGGAACATTTTTCCGTTTCTAAGGACTTAAATGTTAGGTAGCGTTTCACTGTAATTTTTTTTAGTTAAAATTTGGTACTTGAATTTGCAGATATAAGTTGGCATATTCATCTAATTATAGTCACATCTTGGATCCCTTGATTAAGAATAATTACCAACTATTCATGATTGAGAGGCTTATAATGATGGGTGCCAAAACATTCATTAAATCATTCAAGGAAGATGACAAGGATCTGAGCCTTACTGATGATCCAAAGAAGAACACGAAGATGTGGCAAATACCTGTTTATACAATGGACGAAGAGTGAAGTTGATGGCAATGTAGCTAATTACTCCTCTTTTTGGGGTATGTTTGTTCATCTATTTATTCTACCATGCGACAGTACCAGTCACCAGTATGGAACATTGAATATTGGAATCTTGTAGCTTCAGCAGAGAATTGGTTCATCAGGTAGAATGAGAGGCTTACTAATTTCACCAATGTTTATGGGGATGAAGGTGAAATACAGGTTTTATCCGCTTTTTTTTCAAATATATCGATTACTGCACTTGAAAAAAAAAAAAAAAAAGGAAAGAAAACTTGATGGTATTGGTGAATGGACATTGACAAAAACTATTATTTTGTAGATAAATTATCAGTTAATTGTAATGACATTTGCAAATTTTTTTAATTAATGCGAGTCTGTTAAATTCCACTTATTGCCTATTGCCTAGGGTAACTATCTTTGCTTAATTTCTGTATTTTTGTCCAATGATGGTCATTGACAAAGTAAGTTTATGTACCCTAACCCTAGCAGTAGATGCACTATTTTTTTAGAGTTTTATCGTGGAGTCGCTTAGGATTCTTTGCAGTCTGAAATTGGGTTTGGGTCTGTTCAGCTTGCGCCTATCAGCAATGCCTTCGGGATAGGTTGGATTGGAAAAAGAAAGTTGAGGGAAAGAGGAGAAAAGGGGATGAGAAATATAGTTAAATTCTTAGGGCATTCGAGTTGGTTATATTGAAGTAGTGTCAACCCTCCGTTAGTTATATTGATTTAACTATCATTTACAGCAGTGTCAACCCTCCTATTTACTGTAGGTTTTTTGGAATAATGCTCAATTTCCTTCTGGACTTGGGAGTAACATTCAATTTGTCCAAAAATCAACTTTTGTACAAATTTACCTCTTGAACTTGCACCAAAAGAACACAAATTGAATATTGCTCTCAAATTGAGAGGGCAAATTGAATTTTATTCCTAGTTTTTTTTAGGAGTGCATTGGAAGAAAAGTCAATATTCTAAAATGCATATATTCCTATTCTAGTTATACAATTTGCACGGTTTCTGCAGTATTTACACATAAAAGCTTTTAGGCCCAAGTAGGTTATTTTAAGCAAAATATACACTAATTCCTTCTTGGGCTAATATATATTTTTCTTAAATTGGCCCGCATAAACAATGCCCTCTACGCATAGGATGCTTTGGTTGACTCTTGCTAAAATGACCATGTGCACTCAAGAGCCGACCCCGTTTGCAAGCCACACGTGGTCTATATGAAAGGTCGATCCGTTCTTTTTGCTATATGTTTTTGATAATCGAAGAGCCACCTCATTGTCTGCCTCGACCACGTGTCCTTGCAATTAATATAGCGCATCCCTTCGTTTCCTGACCTCTCATTTCCTTGGGCCATGAACGGGGGTTATTTGTACTTTACCAACATAGTTTCTCTCATTCTCCTCTTCCATGCCTTGTCTTCACCCAATGGCTCATTCTTAGTCAGTTGATGATGGCCTATAAATAATTTTGCTTTAGCTCCCAAGAATCTCCCACTCGGCTCTGTTTGAAACCTTCCGATAGAATACATATATTTAGTATGTACTTAGTGATAATTATATGCAAATCTCCAATAATTATAGGGAGCAATATGAATATTTAACATAGAATCCTAATTAGAAACATATATGTTTTCCTAATTAAATATTAACTAGGGGTTCAAGAAAAAACTCTATATATACAACATTATTTCTCAAAAAAGGAGATGGATCTCAAAGCAATAAAACTTTAAATACTATTAATCTTTCTCTAAAAATAGTCTATAATATCTTTGAAGCTATCAATTGGTGTAGTGAGCGTGAAACACACCTTCCATGAATAAAAGATAAGTCTACTGAACTTACTTTACACATCAAATTTTACATTAAACACTCTCGTATTATCTCTCTATTCTCTATTTTCTCTTTATTTCTCTCCATATTTTTCTATTATTTTATAACACGTCATCAGCACGATTTGTTGTACCTTCGATTTCGTTTTACTGCTTTAATTTTATTCTCTATATTGCTTATAAGTTATAAACTAGGTTTTTCTGTTTTTTGGCCAAAACGATGGCCAGATATTATTTTTCTTTTTATTTGATTATAACATAATTAGTAACACACTTTTATTAATGATTAGCATATTTATTGTTCTTTTAATCATATCTCAATTTATAATTATTTAATAGTTTTATATTCTTACAGTATTGATGCTATTATTTTACCATAATTGTTGCTATTTATCGATATATATAAATTTTCAAATATAATTTGAGCCTTTTCAGTTTTTATAGTATTTTCAGCTAATCTGTGATGTTTGGTGTTCTGCTAAAGTAATTATACTATCATAATTTTATTTTCTATATTTATAATAGATAAGTTTTGTTTATTATTTAATTTTATCAGTGACTTCTCAAATATAGTTACGTGTTACAAATATTATTCGCTAAATTATTGGACCTTGTTAGTATTTATTTAACTTTTTAGTTACGTAACTAAATTCTTTATTATGATCTTATTATCCAATAAAATTGTTCTCATGGCTTTTAATATTACAGGTTTTTTTTCTTCCTTTCTATGAAAAACACAGTTTCACTTAACCCTCCTTTGGTTAAGTGAACTCAAAAATAGTCTGTGGGTCCCACATATATTAGTATTATATTGCCTAATTTTGACCAAAATCAAATTAGGGCTCAATTTTGACAAAAAATTGAAAATAGGGTGCTTGAGGGGTTAAGTTGATTTTAGGGTGAAATTGTGACAAGACGCAAAATTGAGGGTATAAATGATGATTTACCCATTTTTTGCCACCAATACTCGTGCTTTATCATGAGTCCTATTATGTTTTCCCAAACTAATGCCCCCAATAGCTCCTCTATATATTTTCGCCATTAGTACCATGGCTTCCTTAGGGTCGATACACAGCAGTAATTTGTTGTTAAAGTTCCTTTTGTAGAGTTGTCCATCTTGTTGCCAATAATAGTAGGTAGATCTTCTAACCTTGTCATCCACATTGGTAAGAGGAGTGAGATAGTCCATGATGTGAAGTCTCCAGTCTTGAGAGAAGTCAATGGCGAAGCACTGATCCATCTAGACTTGATTCTTTAGATCCAGGTTCCCTTGAGTCGGGGTTGAAATACTATGGAGGTTACATAAAATTCTGTTAGATATCCAGAGACATGTCGGACTAGTTGTTTCATATAAAAAAATGCTAACTGCGACCGATTTTTCGATCATGAAATATATATAATGGGTCGCTAAAATAAAATTAGTGTTTGAATAGTGACCGAAGAGAGTAGTTTCAATTTATCTTGTCACTGAGAAATTGACGGCCGAATACAACTTTGGTCGCTAATTAGCGACCAACAGTTTTGTCGCTAATATGGAAATATCAGTTGCTAAATATAATTAGATAAATGTATAGCGTCAGTCGCTATTCTATCACTAAAATGTCTATCGGAATAAATATAATTACTATCGTTGTCATTGATTGATGATTATTCTGTCGCTATTTGTGATTAATTATAGTTAATAATCCGTACCAAAACAGTTGCTAAATATGAATTTTTAAAAAATAAAATTTAAATTATTAAAAAATGAAAAATATGTACATGTTAAAAATACACATATAAGATATATATAAATTAAGCCAATCAATCCACAATATGCTTTTCAAACAAGTGAACAAAAATCTAATAGTTATCG
This sequence comes from Jatropha curcas, assembly GCF_041381405.1. Classification (NCBI taxonomy): domain Eukaryota; kingdom Viridiplantae; phylum Streptophyta; class Magnoliopsida; order Malpighiales; family Euphorbiaceae; genus Jatropha; species Jatropha curcas. Next base: position 45,914 of record NW_028322351.1, read on the forward strand.
TTAAAGCTTGTTTAAGATATACATGTACTTCATACATTATAAACATTACAAAACTTAGAAAATGATGAAATAGTCAAGGATTTACAGAATTAGAAACATGGGATGGAGAGTTAGAATCCAATATGCCAGAGGCTGGAGGAATAGAATGAGGTGGAGGAGTCAAAGAAGCAAAAGTAGATGCTACAGTAGAAGCTAACGGAGCAGGAACTAGAGAATCAAAAGGAGCTAGCGGAGCAAAAGATCACTATCTAGCATACATCTCCTGTTGATGCAACTTAAGCTATGCAACCTGCTCCAATTGTTGCTTAGGCCGATTTCATAGATCTTGGATCTCTTCCGTAATAGCGTCTAGCTAAATTGGTGTGGGTCTACTGGCTGAGGTCCTAGGTGAGTAGCCTTAGAAAACGGATGACTGTGAACCAGCGCAATACACCTTCTTTTTCTTCTTACCTCTTGCAGCCTCGAGATAAAGCTGCAACGCATTGATGATTGGTTGTTCACCAATCTAAGCTTGAGAAGAAGTCGCATGCTCAAAACCAGCAGTGTAATTATTTTGAAAGTGAACATAAACAATGGGGACAATGCAAAATTGTCCAAAAAATTAAATACAAGTAAATAATTATGAACTTACCCTAACAAGCTCCATGCGCTTGTCCATGAATGTCACTCCATTATGTTTCTTTATGTGTATGTATATGAAGACCTCCATTGTAGGCTAACGACCTAACTCCTTTGCCTGTAGTGCAATTGAGAACACCATATTCATTTAAGAGTAAACTACAATTCTAGAAGTGTAATTAGTTCATCATTTTCTCATTAAACTCAGTTATAAATATGGAACTGTTGATGTGTCGTGACGGGTCAGCTCCCTCGCCACCCGTCTCACTGATTTTGTTACGTGACATGATCTCACATTTTTTTACATACTCAGGATCAAACCGAGCCTACTGCCATTTAGTTCAGACCTCATTTACTTATTTCCTATCCTCTCCATCTTATATAGGAAGTCAGAGTACTGATTTGCGCACTGTCTCCCAACCCTATTAAACCTAGCCTAAGTAGTATCTGGCTCCATGTAAACTCCAGTAAGAAATAGAAAACAAAATAATTTTATCAATTTTTTTCACAACCGTGCTGAAAGCTTCCAATTTTAAGTTGGAATGTTTACCAGAAACCCATCCTAATATAGCTGCTTTGCATCCGATGCTATGAAACCCAAAACCTGCCTTCTTTAGCCAAATGAAGCTTGAAGACCCTCGTAACAACTTTATATGCATCATATGATGGGTGGAAGCTGTCATATATAATAAAAAAGAAATAAACTTAACTTTAATTCGCATCACAAGTGTCTTTAAAAGTTATAGTTATAAAAATGTCCAAATGCATAAATATATCCCTGTACTTTATGGAAAAAATCTTATGGCACCAAACTTTTGAGTGGCCTATTATGCTCCTGAAGTTACGAATTTTGCTAACGTTGTATCTCTCTCTATACTAGTAATAATATTTTTTTTGGTGTTTTTGACATTTATGTGCAAGATATATTCATTTAACATGTGGTTATTATAATTTTTGGAACAAAATTTTTATAATTTTCAACTATTTGATAAGTGTTTGCTTGATCTATTTCAAAATTTTAAGTATTCAATAGAATAATTTTTTACAAGTTGAATTATTTAATCGGTCACAATTTTATAAATTAAAATGTTCAACAGGTCAAAGTAAAATTAGGGTGCCACAAAGTTTTTTACATAAAGGACAAGAGTGAATTTTTGCATTGAGTTGTCTTTTTTTGTATTTATATATCGTCCATTAACTACCTTCAAGGTTGGATAATTGCTTAGCCGAACTATTAGAAAGCATCACAAAAGAAGACGTAAAAGTTAATAATATTATTTTAAGCATATTTAGCAATTTGTAACATATTTGCATAAAAGATATATGAAGCACAATATTAAACTAGATATTTATCTGGTGGAGGAGCTGGTGGAGAGGGTGCTAGAGCATATGAACTCGGAGATTGTGTAGAAGGAGGTGGAGACAAGGGGGGTCATATGGGTGTACCACTGCCTTGTTCTTTACCTCTTCCCCTTCTTCTTGTTCTTCAACTCATTTTGAAGTACCTAGGACTATGGGCTCCACTTCATCATTTTCGTCTGACATACCAATATCAATGTATGTCCCATTTTCATCATCCAATCATTCTGTTGAATTTTCAACTATTTCTACTAGTAATGCATCAATCTCATCAACTTGAATTGGTTAGATTTTGAGGTTATGATAATAACTTAAATTGAAATTCTTCTACAGTTGATCTAGCTTTGATCTTACACACTGCCATCAAATCCAATTGATCTCGCTTCTTCGATGGATATGGAAAATAGTACAACAGTGGCTTGCATTGCTAGAATGAACTATTCATACTTTGTTTATTTTCTTATGTCATTAATTTCTATAAAGTTATATTTTGGATGAACCTCTATATCAACATTGGGTGTGTGATCGAACCATTCACAGTTGAATAAAGGTCAACTTGGTTAGAAGCTGACAAAGAGCCTGAGCTTCCAGCAATCATTTACCCCACATTTCCCACATTGGGCGACAAATTTGGAGATGTTCTCTAGAGTGAAAGAGTTGTCCTTGCCCGAGAAGAGAGTGAATTTTGAGATCTTATATCCTTTAGAAAAGGATACAGTTGATCAACCCAATCCAAGTAAGGGAGTCTGTAGACTGGTCATGGCATCAGCTGAAATTCTACTCCTGATTTCGCCAAAACCTTAACCAATGCATTCGGGTTATAAACAATGGTAGCTGTCGGCTCAGGCTCTACTATTCTGAGAGGAACTATATTCCTGATTGTATCATAAGTGTAAATCCCTTCGCCCAGTTGTTGCTCTGCAATAGCTAGAGATATGGTTACCTCTAATTATTGCAAGGTGTACGGAGTGGTGTGGTTAAATCTTGAGTGGCCATTACAATAGGACTTGGGTTCCTTCTTGGAAGTGTCCTGGTCAAAATGTTAACACCTTCGTACTGTAAGTTAGGCCGAACTTGTGTTTTCATCCTAGGAGTATCCTGGTGAAACAAGTCACCTACTGCTTGTGCTCGACATCAAGTTTGACATTTTTCTGGATCGATTTGGATAGATGCTGCATGTTGCAATAGGTTTCTTGTTGAGTCTTAGCGTTGTCTACCACGATCAGCCTTAACACGATCATCATCTCTTTGGTGCACATACCGAATGTGGACTAGTTTTCCTTCAATACTTGTCGGTGGATATAGGTCAGGTCAGTCTCATGATAGCACCGTCTACATGATAGGCTGGTTCCCACGAGAGTATTCACTTGCCAAATCTTGGCCTCTAAGTTTGCCATGAACCTACCCAAGTGATTTGGTTGTTCTAGGTTGAGAGTTCTCAAGAGTTTGGCGTGGAATGCCCATTTCCAAAATGACTAAGGCTTCAGTCTGTTGTAACTTATCCTTATTCTTTGTGACCACTTTATTGCTGGTCTTAGAGACATCCTAATATATGAACAAAGCTAAATCGATTCCATCAAGCGTGCAAAAAAAGTTATTCGATCTAAAATTAGGTTCAGATCTCTTAGGCTTGTGTTTGTCAGGAATGCCTCGAGACAAGGTGGATTAGTAGGCTGATGGCTATTAGTTGAAAAAGAAGGGGATCAGAATGAGAAGACTTCAAAAGGGGAAAAAGCAAATATAAGAAAAATATTAGAGAAATGAAATAAGGGTCAATTTTGCCCCCAAAATTTATATACAAAGAGCAAACCCATATTTCATCTTTTAGGGCCAATTCCAATAGCAACTCACACAAAATGGTCCAACTTAACAATCTAGTTATAAGTGACAGTGATTTTTCGCAAGTATACGAAACCGCAACAAGTAATATAGAATGAGTAGAGTATCATTTCCATGAAGAGTGTATACCAAGTACCAAAATTTTGTTAACCTACTATTATTTAAACGACAATAAGGGGAATTATCTTAAGAAATTAACTTCAATAAATAAAAGAGAATAAAAAGAAATCAAGCAAGACAATTATTGATAAGAAGAAATCAAGGAAAAAAAACTACTAGATATTTTGACTTCACTTAATTCTATCCAATTTATTTTATTAGTTTGATAATCAATTTTTAATTGTTCAAGTAGGGGAAACAATCCTAAAATCCCTAACAAGCTCTCCCGATGTATTGTTAGTTATTTTAACCCGGACTAATTACCTATCTTCCAATAGCGTAATTAAACATGAATTAAATCATTAAGTTTTATAGTTTGTTTATGAATTTATAACCTAAGTTTGTTAACTTATGAAAACCCCGCATGAGTCAAACCATATAGTTTCGACATCAAATTATATTCTCATGCAAGTTATTACCTTTCTCATATCAAAAACTCTTCTCCTAATAGTAATTAATGAAATAAATCAATCCAGGGGAGAAACTCTACCTGGAAGCATTAAGTTCAATAATAAATTATAGTTTGAACAAAGAAAAGCAAATCTAATATTATAAATTGGAAAAGAAATTAAGCTACATCAATCCCTAGATGAGAGTTTAGTTTGACATAGTAATTAAATAAAACTCAATTAAACTTGAAAATAATTCCATAATCACTGTGAATAATGAAAAGTAAAAACAAGATTAAGAGTTTATAGATAAAAACTAGTCAATAAATAATTTTGGACGGCTTCCTTGAATCTTTACACAAATCTTAATCATTTGAAGTCTTAGGAGAGAGAGAAAACAATAGAACAACATATGGTAGAACCAGAGATCCTGAAATAATGAATGGCTTTTCTCTTTATATAGACTTCCAGGGGAAAACTCCGACTTCGTTTAGGAAATATAGTCTTTATTGAGTAGGAATCTCTGATTGGAGACTGTTAGGCTTTTAATTTCTTCTCAATTAGGAATCTCTCATGCATCTAAATAGGATTTAAACTTGATTAGCATGTTAGGAAAGTATCTCATGTGGCCCATGCAAGTGGTAGGGACTGTGCTGACGTTTTCGACCCAAAATAGAACTTGATTTTCAGCACGGGCGTGCCATTAGGCACGGGCTGGGCGTGCTGGAGCCTGAGTTCTAAGGTGATCGCAGCACGGACCATGCTTAGGTGAGCATGCTCTAAGATAAATCCATGGCACGGGCGTACTGGTCCGCACGGCTAGGGCGTGCTAGGCTCTGAGTTACCAGGATGGATGCAGCACGGGCTGTGCTTAGGTGAGCACACCTTTGAATCGATATCAGTCTGTGGCACCGGCGTGCTAGGCTCTGAGTCTCTAAGCTGATTTTTTCCTTGAATCCTACACGGGCGTGTTGGGTTGTACGACCAGGGCGTGCCAGCTTCTGAGAGTTTTGCTTACTTTGCTCTTTTCTATATCAAAATCCTACAAATTTCTTCAAGATCAAGTGAATTATTTCAAGGAAACTTTGAACAAAAACATACTAAAGCTGAATAAAAACTAACTAAAGTGATTAAGACTACTAAAAATCCTAATAAAAACTATATTAAAAATATTATAAAAATAACACCTATCAATAAGTCCAAGCATGTATCAAGCCAAACAATAAAGCGATTGAACTGTAGTGAAATACCGACTCTCCTTTTTAAAAACACCAAAACTCACAACTATCTATCTCTGCAACGTGAAGAAGAAATGAAACTCTTCCCTAATTTCTTCCTCTTTTTGTTTCAAAATGTTACCTGTATCATTCTATTTTCTCGATTTAGATTTTTTTCTCCCATTGCCATTGTTAGTCGATATCAGGAAAAAAATCTATGCTTAAATGATATTGTTATTAATCTTCTTGTTTTACAGATGTGCAGTTATTTATGCCGAATCCATCTAGTAACCATCATCAAGACACTAATTATGCATCTTCTTCTTTTAATTGAAAAAATGCAAGTAATGGTTATCGAAATTCTATATTAGAGAGATATAGTAAATTTTGAAACATAACCGTAGAAGAGCAAGCGATACTAGAAGATGGTTAATCAAAGTGATTTCCTTTCGTTTTTTTTTTTCTTTTAATTTATTTGAAGTTGTTTTTTTTCTTTGATTCCATAATTGTAATTTTTGGGGTTTTCTTTTGGGTCATTAATTAGACATTTTTATTACTTTTATTGGATAGAGTCTTCTACGAGAAATATATTCAAAATTTTGTTAGAAATCTTAGGGTTTACCGAATAATTCTTTGTATTTTATGAATTTCAATTTATAGATGAGTAGAGAACTTGAAATATTGAGATATATATATATATATATTAATTGCAAGACTTTCACATGTAGCCAAAATGGATTAAATTGAATTATTTGTGTGAATTGAAAAGTTGAAATTGGCTGAAAAGTTGAATATAAGCTTTTTGCCCTTCGTATACAAGTTTAGAGCATAAATTGGCCTTTTATTCCGAAGAGAAATATAAGAAATTAGAAGATTGGAAAACCAAGAGATTAAATATGTCTTGAACACATTAGAAAATTCAATTTGTTTGGATAGATTCACATGTTAATTATTATGAAGTCATTCCGTATTTACAGGAATTATATGAGTACACGCTAAGAAAGAAATATTTTAAAACATATAATATTTTTAGCCTATACGAAGTCTAAAATACCTTATATTTGTAGGATATTTATAAAATTGAACTCTAGATCCAAGGGATCCCCTAAGACATGTCTTCTTTTCTATATTCTTTAGGCTTTTATAGTTTAGAGCTACTTATTTGGACCTTGATAATAGACCCGCCTCAACAAATAAATAAAATAATATATTTAATTTTCAGTGAAAAATATCTATTAAATGAATTTCATTATAAAAAACTTTATTAATTAGAACATTTAATCTATTTAATTATAAATTCTTTACTGTTTAATTACCAAAAAAAAAAAATTAAAAATTGACGCACCTAGCTAATTTACAGCCGACCTGATTGACTGTTGACTATTGAGTATTGACACTTGAATATGGAGGGCCGGCAGAATTTAAATATGATTTTCTCTCACAGCCAATTTTTGGAATCATTCATTCCCCCGACCCACTACTCCTATTAGCTAAAAAACAAAATGCCTAAGTCTAAAAACAGTGAAAATTGCATTCATCAACGGTGTAAGATTATATTAAAAATTATAAATTCAATATCAACACTCAATAATGTTAATATCGGCCTATTGAGATATTATTCAAATCAAATCCGCTTTACAGATTTTAAATTGGTTTTTTTTTGGGTCAAACCTTTTAGACAATATTTATAATAATATATATAAATTTCCCATTTAAAATTTGAATTCAAAACTTTTGAAATTTATAAATCGGATATTAAAAGAAAAAAAAAAAACGGAAGAAAGGATAGATGGTGCACATAATTCAGTCTCCAAGCTTATAGTATTCATCCTAAGATAGAAATGTTAGGATTTAAACTTTAGCACACGCATTATATTAATTTTAATATAATTTAGTTTCGATTAGAGTGTAGCAATTTAATAAAATTTTAAGTGTGATTTAATCAAATGTGATGTATTTTAGTTTTAATTTTAATTTAATTTAGTATGTGTACTTTCATATATATATATATATATATATATATATTAATATTATTTAATTTCAATTAGGGTGTTGTAATTTATAAAACTTCAAGTGTGATTTAGTGAAATTTGATTTAATTTAATTTAATTTCAATTATGATATCTCAATTGAATAAAATTGCAAATGTAATTTAATCAAGTTTAATTTCAAGTGTAACTTAATCAATTATTACTTAATTTAATTTTAATTCAGGTATTAATTTAATTGAATTTCAAATGTGACCAAACGTGACTTAATCAAGATGATTTATTATTTAAATAGAATTTGAAATCAAGCGTGACTTAATCAATTGTTATTTAATTTAATTCATAATGTGATTTAATCAAGGATGAATTTAAGTCAATTAGAATATCTTGGATTTAATTGCAGTGTTCCGATTGATCTAGAATCGGACTGTGGCCGGGCACCTTCACCTGAAGGGACTCGATGAGTTGTTCGGCCTGATGCCGGCGGTGAGACTTACCGTCCACCCTTTTAATTTTTCTCTTCATATTCGCCTGAACGAGGCAAGGAGCAGTTTAGTGTCATTGAAAACGTACCTGCTCTGCTAAAAACCAGTGATAATGGCGTGAATATCAAGGCCATCCCATCTCTCTAGAAGATGAGTGCAATTGGATATTTTCATTGTTTGGTTCCTCTTTTTTTTTAGTTTTTATATTTATTTTTAATGAAAAAAAATGGAGACTTTAATGAAAAAGAGAAATTTATTTAAAGATATTGAATCCTTGTTTTTCGTATAAATAATAATTACTTTGTGCTATGAAGTATTTAAACAATGAAAGATATCTTAGGGGTATAATAAACCGCAGTTGTTTATGTTTTATTTTATATTTTTCAAATAAATTACAATTTTATTTTATTATTAATTAGTTAAAATTTTGTTTAGAAATTGAACTTTATATTATATATGTTGACTTTATATAAGTTGAAGGATATTATGTATAATTTTTATCCTTTTTTGTAAAAATTATTTCATATTTACAAATCTTATATTTTAATTGTATTGAAAAAATATATTTTAAAAATATTAAAATAAAATTCGGTTGAACCGTATTGAATCCGGTCGAACCTTCTAGTTAATAAACCACTGCCTTCACCAGTTGAATGATTGGTCCGGTTCTCAGAACATTACTTGAAACTAAGTATAGCTTAATCAATTATTACTAGTTAATTCTACTTTAGGTATCTTAACTAATTTCATTCCAAATATAAGTTAAATGGATCTAATCAAAGTTGACTTAATTAAATTTAAGTTTGAAGTGTTTTAATTTGATTCAATCTCAAGTTTGAATAGGTATAATTTATTTTAATGACACTTAGTGTGTCACAATTTATTAAAATTTCAAGTGTAACTTAATTCAGTTCCAATTACAATGTTTTAATTTCAATTATGATATCTCAATTGAATAAAATTTTAAGTATAATTTATCAAATGCAATTTAATTAGATCATTTTAGTTTATTTAATTTAATTTCAAATGTGACCAAGTGTGATTTGAACACGCTACAACCACAATCATAATACCTTAATTTAATTTTAAATGTGCCTAACTCTAAGTTAATCGAGTAAAATTTAACTTAATTTTAATTAAGGCATTTTAATTTAAATCAATTTTTATTTCAAATATCATCGAATGTGATTTAATGTTTAATATTTACTATTCTAAATCCTCCATGTAAACATGAAGAGAATACATTTTTATTTTGCAGCTCACATCATTCTTCCCACCTTAGCATAAAATTACCAATAGACTATTTTTTATTCTTTCAGGGGACTATATTTTTAATCGTTCCCTGGACTATATAGTTCAAGTATATATAGAATGAAAATGATTTTCAAAGAGAATTAATGATAATATTTGCATGTTTGACATTTTTCCTATTGTATTTAATATAATCTAAACCTATACATTTTACAGTGACATTTTAATTGGAATTCTCCAAACTATATGAGTAAATATACATATTTTAAACTTAATTTTCAATTTTCAACACATAATATTTGACAAAAATAATATTAATATAGAAATTCTAAAATCACTAATGATTCGAATCAAAATCATCTATAATATGATTCATTATGAATTAAAAATCTTTTCCGTCACATATATGCCTCCACGCTCTACGAGTGTTCCAAGAGTGGCCGCTCTTTTTTACCGGTAGATAAAGTTTGTATGGAGGATTTTCACTTTGGTCGGTCGATTGGTTATAAATAATTGTCTATTTGTACTCGTTGAATGGGTGATTTCTAGGAACCTTGTTCTGTACAAACTACAAAGTAAACAAATTATGAATATTGATTCCTCACCTAAAAGTTCGGAGTCGTGTCTATCTTTGACTTGGTCCATTTGTGCTTGCTGGCACATGAAGATGCTCGTCACGCTTACTTGAATATTTCCTAATTAATTACTGTATTGTCTAAAAAATATAGTTTATTTTCATATATATTAAAAAATATGATTAAAATAATTTTATTTATATAATTTTTTATTATGTCGTCTTAAATAATATATGAGTTGAAATGATAATTAATAATTAATGGAGATAACTGAAAATAATATAATTTAATAAAAATATAATAGATAATTTAAGAATTAAGTACAATAAAAAAAAGTGCAGCATTATATTTTATGACAAAAAAAAAAAAAAAAGATGACATTTTTTTGGACAGAGGTAGTTTAATGTTATTTCTGTCTATATGTGGATTCTAAACAAACAAATTAAGAACATAGAAAGTCAGAAGACCCGATTAGCAATGGAGTCTCTCTTTCCAACTCTTCTTGTTTCCTTAATCATTCTTTCGTTATCAACCCTTTTCTTCCTTTTCGGCAGCCGTAAAAACCACCGGTTTCCTCCAGGACCTCCAGGATGGCCAATTCTTGGCAACCTCTTAGATCTTGGTACTATGCCACACCGTACTTTAACCAAGTTAAGAGAAAAATACGGGGGCGTCATTGGTTTAAGGCTAGGCAGCGTGAACACTATGGTTATCCTCTCGGCCAAGCCAGCTTCCGAGTTATTCAAATACCATGATCTTTCATTCGCAGAACGCAACATAACCGAAACCATGCGTTCTCATGGCTATAATGAAGGTTCTTTAGCCATAGCCCCTTATGGTTCCTATTGGCGTGTATTGAGACGGCTAGTTACAGTAGATATGCTTGTAAACAAGCGTATCAATGAAACTGCCTCTATAAGAAGAAAATGTGTTGATGATATGTTGCGTTGGATAAAAGAGGAGACTTATGAGGCTAATGATCATGGTATTCATTTAGCACGATTTGTCTTTCTGATGACATTTAATTCATTAGGAAATCTCATGTTCTCGAAAGATTTGGTCGATCCAGAATCGAAAGAGGGCTCAGAATTTTTCACAGCAATGATGGGACTAATGGAGACTTCTGGGTATGCAAATGTTGCAGATTATTTTCCATGGCTTAGGTGGTTAGATCCTCAGGGGTTGAAGAGAAGGATGGATAAGGAGCTTGGTAAAGCTTTGGAGATTGCTTCTAAATTTGTTAAGGAAAGAATTGAAGAGAAGAAGGTTGTTGGAGATAGAAGGAAGGATTTTCTTGATGTGTTGCTTGAGTTTGAAGGAAATGGGAAAGATGAACCAGCTAAAATATCAGATCGCGATACCAATATTTTTATCCTGGTATGTGATTTCCAATTGGCTATAATTAATTCTAGCACAAAATTTATTTTTTATTTATTTTTGAATATTTGGGAAAGGAAATTCGAATTTGGACCAATTATAATATTGTATATGCACTTAACACTAGGTTATATATCTCGGTATACAACACAAAATTTATTTATTTTTCTCTAATACCAAATTAATTGTTCATTAATAAATAAAAATATTCATTTCCCGTTATTTGGTAGCACTTATTTTAAGATTAATTATTAATTTTATGTTAATAATTATTTTTAATTAAAACAAGTACGTTGACCTGTTCATTGGCTGAAAACGGATAACATATTCAAGTCGAAACAACAAGTTCGATAGATCCAATAATCAAGTTTAATAAATTTTATATTACGGACAAATTCAATTTTAGAAAAAAAAAATTGAGTATATTCTCTGTAACTATTTAATTGTATTTTCCTTTTGGACAGAGCTTCTAATATATATAATTGCAAAAATGTGGTGCAGGAAATCTTTATGGCCGGTTCAGAAACCACCAGCAGCACCATTGAATGGGCAATGACTGAGCTTCTCTGCAACCCTGAGTCAATGACAAAGGCCAAAGCTGAGCTTGCCTCAGTAATAGGACCAAACAGAAAGGTTGAAGAGACTGACATAGACAACCTTCCATTCTTACAGGCTATCGTCAAAGAAACTTTACGATTACACCCTCCTATTCCATTTCTGGTTCCGCGAAGAGCAATGCACAATACTAAATTTATGGGTTACGAAATTCCAGTAAATACACAAGTTCTTGTAAATGCTTGGGCTATAGGAAGAGACCCAAATGTGTGGGACGAGCCATTGTGTTTTAAGCCTGAAAGATTTATAGGGTCAAATGTTGATTATAAAGGTCAAAATTATGAGTTCATCCCTTTTGGAGCTGGAAGAAGAATGTGTGCAGGAGTAACTTTAGGGCACAGAGTCCTCCACCTTATCTTGGGGTCTTTGCTTCACCATTTTGATTGGGAACTTGAAGCCAATGTGAATCCTGAGAAAGTGGATATGAGAGACAGGTTGGGTATTACCATGCGCAAGTTGGAGCCACTAATAGCGGTTCCTAAAACAGTGAGATTTGAAGATTAATTAGTTGAAATGAATTTTTTATTAGCGGTTTTTAATTTATTAGCAATTAGATAATGATTTATAGGTGGTTTTAGTATAGTAAATAATTTCTTTATCACGCGCACGTTGTAGTGGATAAGTATTTATACAGTTAAATAAAAAGATTGTGCATGAATTTAGATTAAATTAATTAGCAATTATAAAGAAAAAATACAAGTAATAATAAGGCATATTGCATTAGCTAGAATAAGAAAAATTGAAGGAAATTATTATAACTTAAATTTAATGTTCAATAATAAGTTATATTAAGATATTTGTAGCTTATATTTTTCTATTTAAAAATTTGATGATCCTTGTTATGATTGTTGTGCCAACATACAAAATTTATTATTATTACTTTTATTGATATTTGAAGATGAATGATTTGAAAAATAATTCTATATTTATTACAACTAATAGTGTATTATTTATTTGGTATAATTATTTATAACTATATATTTTTATTTTTTACAAATAATTATACAAATAAAAATGATAAATTTCATAAATAAGTAAAAACTATTATTTATAATTTGATTTGAAAAAATAAATTTAACTCAAAAATCTTATTAAACCATTTTATTTTTACATTTTCGATTGTTGATTGAGTTGTAAGGTTTATCATATTCGATCATATGGTTATCTTAAAATTTTAAAATAATATTATAATTGTTAAAAAAGACAAGTTAATTTTGATATTTAGTTCAAATATGTGGTTCTTAATTTTTTTTTATTTTGCATTTGATTTAAAATTTTTAAGGGTGTCCAATGCAAAACCATGATTAATTTATGGCATGTTTGGTTCAACAATCATATCATTTGATATCTGAAAACGGTTGCTAATAGTTTATATCTGATGGTTGATAACGGTTAGCTTGTTACTATTCGTGTTTGTTAAAATTTTGACAGTAGTTGCTGTTAAAATACAAAATGATTATTAAGGATATAATTCTTTTCATATAGTATGATGTATAGCATATATATATAAACTTTTCTAATTTAAGGAGAATATATTATTTTTATTTTTATATAACTATAGATAAAATGATCGCAAAAAAAATATTAATTTGAAAAAATTAATTTTATTAGCAATTTATTTTTATAAGGTTAATGAAGTCCAACTGAATAAGATAAATATAAATTAGCTAATAGCTGATACAAAAAAGCTATAAAATGTAGCTGATGGATTAACAGCTAATTGAGATTTCTATGAGCTATTGATTAAAGGCTTACCAAACACCGGAAACGTAGTTAAATACAAAACAGCTATTACTTGTATATATCATCCGAACCAAACGTCCCTTAAAGAGATTAACATTTGAACATGTTCCTTGAATAACCTTTACATTAGATAGCCAAAGGTGAGGTGTTCATGATTAGAAGTGAGCATTTGGTTTGTTTGTACGCCAAGTTTTAAATAGAACCGAATAAAACTAACTGAACAAATTTAAAACCAAAAAATATCAAAAATCGAATTTTCAATAACCAAACTGAAATAGAGAAAATCGAAATATATATATTGCGTCTTTGTATCAGGTAGAAATATCTAATCAAACAACAATAATAAATGATCTAATTTTTATAGAAATAAATTAGAAACTGTACTCTAATTTCTTACACAACAATAATTATTCATTAAGAGAGTGAGATGAAATAAATTTCTATCAAATAGTTTTATCTATTTACCATAGGTTGGCAATGTTATTATTGGAGATAAGAGTTAACATACATTGATAAAGTTTGTTTAGGTTGTTATGGATAGATAATTTCTGTTGTAACTTATTTTGTAACCATATACTATTTAGTATAGGACTCTTCTTGTATTTAAACAGCATACTAATGACAATACGATCATCTCTTCTTTTCTATAGTCTTCTGTATATGGTATCAGAGCACAAAGCTTAAAAGGCTTTTTCCGATCCAATCTCTGATTTTCTTTCAATCTCTTCCTCTTTACTTTGATATGGCTTCAGGTAGCGGCACTGTTGTTCATTCTTCTGGGCATTCTCTTGTAACAATTAATGGTGCACAGCTGCCTCTAAAACTCACTGCTACGAATTATCCAACTTGGAGGGCTCAAATTGTACCACTGTTGAAAGGACATAGCTTGATGAAATATGTCCTAGGTACGGTACCTGTACCTTCTGCTACTGTTGCTGATAAGGGAGGTGTACAGATTTCAAATCCAGATTATGAATTTTGGGAGTGTCAAGATCAATTGATTCTTGCTGCTATTCGAGCCTCCCTTTCTTTTTCGATCATGAATGATATTGCAGATGCTGATACGTCGCTGATGCATGGAGAAAGCTACAAATGTCCTATGCCAATAAGTCTGCCACCAGAGTTTTATCTCTGCGAGAGAAACTTGCTAGAACGAAGAGAGAATCTCGTTCTGTTTCTGAATATTTAACAACGATTAAGAGTATTGCAGAAGAGCTGTCGTTGTGCGGGAGTCCAATGAATGATGTAGATCTTGTTGTTCAGGTTCTTGGTGGTGTCGGATCTGAATTCGGTGCAATCGCAGCGGCAATTCATGCCAGAGACACAATCGTTAGTTTTGAAGAACTACAAGATAAGTTATTAGCTTATGAGATGTATTTGAAGCAGGTTAATTCAAATTATGATGTTCTTCCTGTTACTGCTAATAATATTCGCAAGACTGCTGCTGGAAGGGGATCTAATTCACAGGGCAATTTTTATCGTCAGTCTGGTGGAAATTCCTCTGGTGAACGTGTTTTAGATGTTAAGACGCAGTCTCAGTTCTCTGGATCCCGTTCTACTGTTCAATGTCAGTTTTGCGATCGGTTTGGGCATGTTGTTAAAGACTGTTTTAAAGCCAAACGATACTTTGCAAATATTGCTAGAAAAGCTCAAGCTAATGCTACAAGTGTGCAGTCCCAGAATTCCCAGCCATGGTTGCTTGATTCTGCAGCATCGCATCATGTCACTAATGACTTGAATAACTTATCTCTTCATTCGGCATATGATGGACCAGATGAGCTACAGTTAACTGATGGGTCAGGTTTGTCCATAACTCGAACTGGTTCTGGTATTGTGTCCTTACCATCGAAAAAGTGTCTTCTTCAAAATGTCTTATATGTGCCCAAAGCAAAATCTAATCTTATTTCTGTTCCTCAGTTCTGTGATTCTAACCAAGTTTCCATTGAATTTTTCTCTCATTTTTATTTTATTAAGGATCAGTTCACGGGGGAGATCCTGTACAAAGGCAACCTTGATCAGTCTTTTTATAAGCTTCGCAGTATGGGCTCTTTTGAAAGTCATCATGTTCGGTTATCTTCTGTGTCATGGCATCAACGGCTTGGACATCCAAGTTCGAAAATTCTTCATTCTGTTTTGTCTAAACTTAATATTCCTGTGACTGTTATTAAGGATAGTGTCTGTGATCCTTGTCGTTGTAATAAAAGTCATAGGTTACCTTTTGGAGTATCTTCTTTGGGTTAGTAGCAAACCATTAGAACTTGTTTATACTGATTTATGGGGACCTGCACCAGAATTTCTTTGGATGAATTTCGATATTATATTATTTTTGTTGATCACTTCACAAAATATATCTGGCTGTATCCATTAAAACAAAATCTCAGGTTATCGAAATTTTTCCAATCTTTCAAAAGCTTGTAGAAAACACCTTTAACTCCAAAATTCAAACTATATATTCTGATGGGGGGGGAGAGTATGTTGCTCTTAAAAAATATTTTCAACAACAGGGAATCAATCACTTGCAAACTCCTCCTCACACACCTCAACATAATGGTGCGGCTGAACGTCGTCATCGCCATTTAGTTGAAACAGGGCTTACTTTGTTACAAACAGCCTCTTTACCCATGAGTTTTTGGAGTTTTGCTTTTCGTACTGCAGCTTACTTAATAAATCGGTTACCTACATATCTTCTTAAACTAGTCTCTCCCTATGAAAAATTGGTTGGTCAAAATCCTAATTATACCTCTTTACGAGTATTTGGATGTCTTTGTTATCCATGTCTCAGACCATACATGAAAAATAAGTTTGATAATCGATCACTTCCTTGTGTATTTTTAGGATATTCACCAAACAAAAGTGCTTATCTTTGTTATCATATTGAATCTGGGAAAATTTTTGAGTCTCGACATGTTGAGTTTGTTGAAAATAAGTTTCCCTTTTCTGAAAAAATTCGGCTACAGATTTGTCTGAGACTAGTTGGTATGATTTTCTACTGAACCAGTTACTTCTATTGTTCCTTTTCTTTCGCCGAATATGTCTGTGGATGAGTCTATTTCAAGTTCTACTGCTCCTGTCTTTAAGTCCAAACACCGATTGAGTCTATGCCTACTAGTGTCGACATACAGTCATTTCCAACACCTGTTAATCTTCATCGTATGGTCACACGTTCCAAAAATAATATTTTCAAGCCAAAGTTTTAAATTCAGTTACCAAGCATCCTTTACCTTCATTACCAGAACCTAGTTCAGTTAAACAAGCCTTAGCTATTCCTGATTAGCGACAGGCAATGACATCAGAGTTTAATGCATTACTTGATAATAATACTTGGGTGCTTGTTCCATATGATTCTGCTTATAATCTGGTCAGTTGTAAATGGATTTTTAGGGTGAAGAAAAATGCTGATGGATCTTTGCAGAGATACAAAGCAAGACTAGTTGCTCGGGGTTACAGTCAGCGACCTGGTGTTGATTACAGTGATACATTTAGTCCAGTTGTCAAACCAGTGACAATTCGGTTGGTGCTTACTCTAGCAATTACTAAAGCTTGGCCAATTGTTCAACTGGACGTGAATAATGCATTTTTACATGGTCCTTTGACAGAAGATGTTTATATGCAGCAGCCACCAGGTTTAAAGATCCAACAAAACCCACACATGTTTGTAAGTTGATTAAAGCACTTTAGGGTTAAAGCAAGCACCATGTGCTTGGTATCAAGCTTTAAGAGCTTTTACTGTTGCCTATGGTTTTCGATTACCGGCATGTGATCATTCCCTCTTTTATTATATTAAAGATGGTGTATATATTTTCTTGTCTATGTAGATGACATAGTAATTACTGGAAATAACAATGGGTTGTTTAGAGTTTTGTGCAAGCACTTGGGAAGCGTTTTCTCTGAAAGATCCACAACCATTGTCATTATTTCTTGGTATGGATGTGCGACAAATAAATGGAGGGTTTCTTAACTCAACATCACTATATTCGGAAATTGCTTGAGCAAGCAAAGATGGATGGTGCGAAGGAGATTTCTACTCCAATGGCTTCAGATATACAGCTCCAAAAATCAAAAAATG
>NW_028322352.1:0-63006 GCF_041381405.1 Jatropha curcas
TTGTTGAAGAAGTCACTGTATGTTTCAGCGTCAGAACGGTGGCCAAGTTCTCGGGTCAGCTGGAAGATCCGGGAAACACAAAGAGCGGGCATTCGGACTCGCCTGTCAGCTATTGACTTTGATATGACGATCTATGGAAAGTAAGGTGGTCGATTTTCTAGGATGATTGAGTTGAGCTGTGATTCGGTGATAGTCGTGGTGGCGGTTGGTTATTGAGTTTATGTTTGGGATTTCTTGAAAAGGTTAGTTATGAAGAACAATTTCAAAGATCAAAAGGAGAGAGGGAGCTTGAATTTAACAGTTATTGTTTTTTGGATTTCAATAATAGAGATGGAGAGGCATAGAAGAGAGGGAAAATGAGATTTGATTTGAGAGAGATTCTAATGGATGGGTCAGTTAAACGGTGCGTTTCATAAACTAATGGATTGCAACATTTGCTTTAGATATTTGTACATAGGATAAGGTAAGATTTAAAGGGTGATACATTTTTAGTATTATGAGATTACAAAAGGATAATGTGAGACTGCAGTTTTATCTTATAGTGACATATGACTTTGTTTGTCTTTCAGCTTATTTTGTTCTTATTATAGAATGGGTTTGATTTTTTTCTTCTTCAAATCTAAAAGCTATAATTTGATACTACATATGCATGACGTAATATATAACTATTTAGCATTAAATACATTGCGTTACCAAACATAGCTAATGAAATGGTAAATTATCAAAATGTCCCTAAGACACCATAATTCCCCTAAATGGTCGTAAATCATTCAAAATGCATATTAAATTATACTAATGTATAATTGGACTCTAAATATGCTGAAATACATGAAAATGACATGTCATGAAAATGATGATGGACATTGACATAAAAGATTTTTGCCTTGCCAGTTAGACATATTCGTTAGGTTATATTATAATCACAATTGCGTACAAAAAAAAAAAAAAAACGAAATAGTGTCATTAATCATTTAGACATGAAAAATCTTATTTTTAGTAGTAAAATTGGACATAATATCTAAACGCTAGATTTTATGAAATTCAATGATCATATATTATTAATTTAATCTTTGTATTTGAGTGCGTGCATATATAGTTTGAACAAAAGATTTGGAACCACTTTTTTCCATTCAAAGATTTTTTGAGTTAAGAAAGAATTATTTCATTAATAAATGACGGTATTAAAGAACTAATATTTGAAGGTAGCAACTCAATTGAAATCTTAATGATTAATACTTTATAATTGACATTAAAAAAATAATATTTTGAACTTAATTAATTCTAATATTACAATTAAATTATAACACTAAATAATTAATATTGAGCTCAATTATGACAACGACTAATATTTATTTTAATATTAAAAATAAAAAAATACATTGAAATATCAAACTTTAATAAAAAAATACTAAAGATTAATATTTGAATTCAATTAGAAATCCTCATATGTAAATTTAAATTATTATTAAGAAATATTAAATTATGAGTATGAATAATAAGTCAAGCAGGTTCTTAAAACTAATGCGTATTTATTAGATTTCACCTGGAATAGATCATTTATTAAGAAATCTAGCTTTAGATTTTAAAAAGGAAAATTTTTATCTCTTCACCAAACAACAAATGGAAGTTTATAGTTACCACATATTGAACGAATGAGTATGTGAAGATCTTTCAAAAGAACGAAATATGGTATATCCAGATATAGTTTTGTTGTCTTTAAAAAAGGATAAAAGATATAGTTTTTGTTGTAGGATTACTATTCACATATTAGGCATGGATGTGTTTACCCAAATGTATAGATTTGCTATTGACGTTTACGTAATTTACTTTTGAAGTTTACGTGATTTGTCTTGTGGCATCCTCAAGCCAAAATAAAATGTAAAATTTTAGAGTTATGATTAAATTTTTGCAAAGTTATTTCATTTTAGGCATGACCATAATTATTATTGAAATATAGAAATATAAGATTATAAAAATCCCCTGCAAATTTGAGGGTGCCACGATGAGACTCGCGTAAATTTTAGAGCGAAATTTATGCATTCGGCTTTCATTCTTTATATAAAACCTCATAGTTTGGATTGCCTCAAATCGCATTGCAAATGACAAAATTGAGATCGTTTTCTTGCATTATATAACCCAAATATCCAAATTATGGGTTTAAATATTGTATCTAAAAAAGAAACCGTCTTTTGCTTTTTTTGATTAAGAACGTAGGCTTTAGATGTGCCTTTAGTTGTAGCCTAAAAATAGCAATGTTTGGGCAATGGACAATAAAGGGAATGCCTTTCATTTCCTATATACACAAAAAAATTCTTCTACTGTCTCACATATACTAAGAGTATTTTCAAAATAGAAAAAGAAAATTTTATAAAACAATAAAATAAAAAATTCAATAATTAATATTTTGTAAAGGAAAGAACATATTATAATAAAGCATTATCATAATTAACAACTAAAAATTTTCATGAAAATAAACTTATTTTGTCAATCAATTTAATGTAATTAACTTAATTTTTTCGTATATAATATAATACCATAAACTATTTATACCACTAAAATATGAGAAATTAATATTAGCTATTAAAATAATTCATAGAGCATCGTTTATAATTTTGTATTTTTTTTTTTACTTTTTTTATAATGTATATGAGGATATAATTAGCTTTACGGTTGCTTTTTTTTTAGAAAAAATTCTTTTAATGTGTATACTATAATTTATATTATATATAATATAATTATTTATTTTTATTTTATATCAAACAATAAATCTTATAACATATTCCTCAATATATAATAACAAATTATATTTATTCTTTATAGAAATAAGTTACTTATATAAAGTAATTATGATCGATCAAGATTCATTAAAAATAATAATTGATAGAAGTAAAAATAAATGAGAAAATAAATTAGACCATGGATTAGAAGTAGAATGTATTGATAATTTTTTTTTTTTTCTCTCTTTATAGTATAAAAGCAGATAAAGTAGCCATTGTCCTCGGAGAAAAAGCTATCAAGTACTCTCTAGGTATCTTAAATGCTTCCTTTGACCTTTGCAATGCATCCTTTGACCGAACGTTACAAATTCTTCGTTGATTTTGTGATGTTAAGTATAGTTGTCTATATTAAATACATTTAATAGATTTACACATTACCCTGATTTATTATTTATTCTATCAATTAGTAAACATATTTGAATCTTATGTTTAATACATATCTTATAATATAATATAACCAAACAAAATTAAATTATCTTTATTTTTTAAAAAATAAAATTAAAATCATAAAAGATATTATATCTTACCATATTTAATATACCTTATTTAGTATATAATACAATTTTTAGTTTATCCAATAAATTTAGATTTAAAATAGAAATCAATTTACCAATCAAAATTAAATTATCTTTATTTTTTCAACTAATAAAATTAATTTTTTTTTTCAAAATATTATATTCTAAGCATACTTAATGTATACCTTATATAGTATATAGTATAATTTCTTATTTCATTCGATATATTTGACGTAAATAGAAAATTAGTACGACTAATTAAAATTAAATTACTTTATAATTTTCAACTAATCAAATTGGAATCCTTAA
The DNA here is from genome assembly GCF_041381405.1 of Jatropha curcas. Taxonomy (NCBI): domain Eukaryota; kingdom Viridiplantae; phylum Streptophyta; class Magnoliopsida; order Malpighiales; family Euphorbiaceae; genus Jatropha; species Jatropha curcas. Next base: position 3,602 of record NW_028322352.1, read on the forward strand.
TGATATTTTTTTCCGATCTATATATATATATATATATATATATCTTTATTAGATATATATCTAATATATATTAGATCTATTAGATTTAAATATATTAGATTATAGATATATATATATATATATATATATATATATATATATATGATTAGATTTATATATATAGAAATCTAATATTTTTCAACTAATATTTTGATTTAAATCTAATATATTTAAATATAATAGATCTAATATATATTATAATATATATATATATATATTATATATATATTATATATATATAATATATAGATATATATATATATATATGAAATATATATTTTATTGATATCGAAAAATAGGAGAAGATACATCGGTAAGAATAGCCCCTAACTAGTTTGGGCAAACTTGAGAATGTAATAAAAATTGTGTACAAATTATGTTTAAGAGACAATGAAGCTAAATGGTGTGCAGCTTGGTTCCCTTCTCTAAAAATATGTTGAATGTGAATGTGATGCTCCACCAGCAATTTTTTGAAGACCCAGTTATCATTCGCCATTTCAGTCCGTTTCTTCAAATCCATAGAGTCAGTCTCCAAGCATTGATTTTCACCTAGGTTAATTGCCCAGAGAGCTCCTTGAATGTAGCTTCCGTCTCCAAATCTAGCGAGTGTGAAGCGTCAATTTTGAAAGATAGACCAGCTATGAATCTTCCTTGGTAATCCCTAACGATCGCAGCGCCAACCCCTCCATTTCTTCCCATCACTCCATCTGTATTGATTTTAAGTTTATTTTTGTCTGGTGGTACCCAACTGACTCTAATAATTCTATCCGAAATGTGTAGGTGATATTGGGGAGTAAGCTTTGCAAGAATTAGTCTGTCGTGATTTTGGGCTAGTCGGGAATGCTCAAGAGTCATTGCCCAATGGTAAGTCATCCATGTAATTTCCTGTATCAGCCTGTTCTGATTGAATTGTTCCTCACCATGAGTGATGTTGTTATATGTTTTCCATATGAGCCAAGTAATAATTCCTGGTAGCACACCCCTTATGATTTTGACAATGTCTTTCTCCCCTGCTTGTAGCCACCATAGCATGCATAGCTGGTGATAGTTATTAGCTGGTATTATCTGCAAGTCCAAAATATCAGCAAAGAAGAACCATATTGCTATAACTTTTGTACATGATAAAACATATGGTTATTGGTAGCTTCGTCTTTCTTGCAAAAAGGGCATTGGGTGGGTAGGTGGAACCCTATCTTCCGTAAATTGTCAGGCACAACTAGACTTCTGTGGAAAAGTTTCCATAAGAAAACCTTAATTTTTGGAACTTGTTTGAAACTCCATATAGCTTTGTCTATGAATGAGCCTGTGGTCTGTCCTTGACACCATGTATGAATCTGAGATAGAGAATGAGTTGTGTGTTTGGATCCTTAGGTACCTCTGCTATCTAATAAGATATATATATATAATATGGATATCTATATTAGATATATTAGATATCTGATATCTATATCTAATATATATATAAAGATATATATATCTATATATATATATATATTATATATATATATATATATATATATATATATATATATATATATTATACCCCGAATTTTTATTTTTAAAACTTTTGAATTTTTATTAAATTAAAAATCGTAAATTTTGGCTGCGTGGGCTGCAAATGTAATATGGTCTCAATTCGAGCCCAAATTATCGAATTGAGCCCAAGCCCAAAATAGATTATTTGGAAATTTTCGATTTGAGAACAATTAAAATTTTCAAGAAATAATATGAAACACCAGTGATTAATTTATTAATTATCTTAAGATCAAATATCATTACTAAAACAATCAAAATAAATCAATCTGGACCGGGGAATTAAATTGATTTTTGAAAATCACAAGAATAACCCGAAAACCAAGTGAAAAACCTACAAACCGAGCAAGAATCGAGCCAAATCATTGAATCAGACCAAACCGGTTCAAATTGAACCGGAATGATCTAGAAACCGACATACTTTCTTTCTTTTCTTTTCTTCTCTCCTTCTTCTTCTCCAGTCGTGCACCCCCTCCCTCATCCGTCTCCTTCTCGTTTCCGGCCACCATTCAGCGAGCAGGAGGGGCGATCGACTTCCCTGGAGTCGCTGACCCATTTTCCAGCCTTCTCTCACTTCGATCGGACCTCCAATAGCGTGAACATGGTCTCCTCTCCTTCTTAGCGACGCAGCAGCTCCTCGGGCGAGATCGGGCAATTTCGGCGACGTCAGTGCAAGGGATAGGCGTCGATCGAGTCACCTTCACCTTGTGAGTGTTTTTCCTCCGCTAATTCTGACTACAAAGCTTGAGTGGCAAAACCACCATTAACGCCCGACACCAAGCAACTGTCGGGCCCGATCCAGCCTATTAGAGGACCGATCTCACTAAATTAACACTAGAAATGGAATCCTTGGTGAATTTTGAGTCGAGTGGTGTGATTGTTGTGAATTTCTGGGCGGTTTGATGTTTCCGGCCACCTTGCACGGCATCAACGGTGGCGGTCCGGCGAGGACTCCGAGAGGCAGAATGATCTCCTTTTCGGGCGGATCACGAAAATCAAATCCGATTTTTGATCGGTACATTGTAAGGCCTAGTTGCTTATTTTTGGTATAAATTTCAAAACTTGAATTAATTAATTAATTGAATATAAGGTTAATTGAATTAGTAAAAATTGGAGATTATGAATTTAGATATAGATAAGTGAAGTATATGAACATCGATTATAGAATCGGACTTCAAGGTAGTTAATGGATAACAAAGATTTTCGTAATATCGTTAAGTATGATTAATTACATTAATTTTGATATAAACAAATAAATAAATAAACAAGAATAGTGAATTTATATATAGTTTAATAAATTATATATTTTAGTTATGAATAATATGATCAATATTTATCATTAATAATAATAATAAATCAAATAAAGAAACACTATAGATATACATTTTAGTTTGATAAGTTAATGAACCGACGGGTAACGAAAACAAATAATGAATGTAAACTGCTTCCCAAATTAGAATTCTTATTTAGAATTTTCTTATTATATAGATACTTATAAAGTGTCGGAATGGGAAGACAAAGACTGGAAGCGCACAATAAGAAAGGCAGTCCTTTTAAGGACAACAAGAACTGTGAGTAGTGTTAGATAATTCGCCTCATCCGACTGCATTCATGCATTCACGGCTAAATGTTATCATGCATTATTGCCATATTGTGATGCACTATTTGTTGATATTAAATATTGCTTGATTATCTGTGAATGTGATATTGTTGCGCCTTGTTTGTGTGGAATTGGGATGAAGTGGGTCACCATGGGTTTGTGAGACCGTTACCGTTATATGGATCCTAATTATGATTAGCCGGGTAAATGGGAGATCGGCGCCCCCATGTGCACCTACCGTTACCGTTACCGTTACCATTACCAGGTTGGCTTCTTTATTTAGGCGCACCTGATAATTTAGATCTGATCGCAGCTCGCAGGGTGGCCTCCTGTTTTGAGTGCCTGAGGATCTCTATTTGATGGAGACGACCAAGTTGCCTCCTGTTGGTATATATATATATATATATATATATATATATAAAGAGAAAAAGAAAAGAGAGAGATTGGCAAAATAATGAGAGGACCTGTCGTGTGAGGATTATACCGGCCAGCCAGAATGGGAGATTGGCTCCCTGGTGCACATGTGAGTGATGGGCCATGTGTGAGGACGGCTCATCGGGTTTAGGTGACTCCATTGACTAATTTCCACGTGATATGATTATATGAAGGTGATAATAATTGTGATTGCTGTTGTATTGCCATTTGTGTGAAACTGCATGATCAAATAACTAAACGGGTGAACACATAGAAACAATATATATATATGTTAGCATTTGTGTGATTGTGTGGGGTGAGAGGGTTATCTAATCCTACTCACTGAGTTTAGTACTCACCCCCCCTCCAATCTCCCCTGGTAGTAGATGGAAAGAAGAATCCTGGAGTCCAATCGAACGAACGAGATACGGGTCGATAGGAGTAATAATCATTGTATTGAATACGTAAATGCAAAGGTTAGTGAATTATGGAGTAGAGTTTCGCAATTGTATTCTAACTTGGTTGTAAATGAATAAATTGAGTATAGACATTTATTATATGAATTGTACTTTGGATATATTTGTGAAATAAATTATTGGGCCTGAATCCACAATTGTGAATAGAATGCGAGTTTTTAGATAATACAGGCTTACTACGGGTTTCGGGGGCTTTAAACCCACCCAGGTCCTAGTGCCGGTCCGGTCTATGGAAATGGTCGTGACAAAATATATGTATATATATATATATATTAGATATATCTAATATCTCAAAATTATTTTGATTTAAATCTAATATATCTAAATTTAAATGTAATATATCTAATATATCTTTTCAACTAATATATTTAAATCTAATATAGATTTAAATATATCTAATATTTTGATATATATATATAATATATATATATATTATATATATATATTATATATATATATATATAAAATCATGTGTATATTGATTAGATTTATTCATAAATATTAATTAATATTAATTAATTAAATTTTAGAAATTTCTAAGATATTTATTATTTTATTAGTCAAAGTTATTAATTTTTTAATATATCATATTAATTAAATCAATTAATTAAAGTGGATAATTATATTATTTTGATTATTTTAGATAAATCATGTTGATTAAATTAATTAATTGAAATGAATAATCATATTAATTAAAAATTTTTAGATAATCCATATTAATTAATTAAAATATCTAATCATTTTAATTTAATTTTTTTAGATAAATCAAATTTCAAATATTATATATTTAAATTAAAATATTTTAATTGGCGATGACTAAGAATATTATAGAATATATAAAATTTTACTAAAAATATTAAAAAAATTTCATTATTCCATATTCCCGTATTTATATATGTTATCGATTATAGATATAGCTAGCTTAACTAAACATAAGAATAACCAAATACAACAAACGATGGATGTGAAAATACTGAGTACAAACACCATAAACCAATTTTTGAAGGCAATGATATCCCTCCTCCAACCTCACGCTACATTCTTCTATCTATGTTCGATAAAGTTACATACAAAAATTTTGAGCCAATTTTTGATCATGACTAATATTTGTATCTAATATTAAAAATGAAAAATATATTGCAAATATCAAAATTTAATAAAAAAAGAGGAACGTTACTAAGGATTAATATTTGAATTCAAATAGAAATCATGTATATGAACTACAAGTGCAAAGCAAGTTCGTTAACTAAATGCATATATATTGGGTTTCCCTTAGATATATACCATTTATTAAGAAATCTAGTTTTACATATTAAAAGGAAAATTCTTATCTCTTCACCAAACCACAAATGGAAGTTTATAGTTACAACGTAATGAACCAATAAGTATGTCAAGATATCTTTCAAAAAAGAAAAAAATTTAAATATGGTATGTCAAGATATAGTTTTTTTTTTTTATGATTACTATTGCCATATATGGCATGTACGTTTTAAATTCATTCGTTGTATAAAACCACCTACTTTGGATTGACTCAAATTGGATTGCAAATGACAAAATTGACATTGCTTAATCTTGCATTATATAACCCAAATATCCAAATTAATGAGTTCAAATAATTTTTATCTAAAAAAGAAACCTTCTTTTGCTATAAGAATCTAGGTTTTACCCTTTAAAAAAAAAAATCTCGGTTTTAAGCATATCGGTAACATAGCTTTATAATTTTTTAAACACCACAATGTTTAGCATTTAGCTTTTATTATTATTTTTTTGACCCATGACCTAAAAATAACAAGTATATAGGTAATGGGCAATATGGGGAATGCCTTCAGTTTCATTTCCTATATATAGGGCCTCGCCTAATCCTTCTCCAAACAAATCTTCTTCTCTCTTACATACAGCTAGCTTAACTAAGCATTAATCACCATGGATGTGAAAATAATGAGTACAAAACCTGTTAAGCCAATTTTTGAAGGCAATGATATCCCTCCTTCAACCTCACAGTACATTCCTCTGAGTGTGTTTGATAAATTCACATACAACACCCACATGGCTGTCATTTTTGCTTATCGTCCACCTACACCATCAAATGCAACCTTTGAGCATGGCCTCCAAATCGTTTTATCAAAATATAGAGTGTTGGCAGGAAGATTTGGAGAAGACGAAAATGGTGACCCTGTTATTTTTCTTAATGACAAAGGAGTGAAGCTAGTTGAGGCATCTGTCGATGGCAATCTCGATCAGTTCATGCCATTACATTCATCTCCAGAATTACTTGGTCTTCACCCTACCACGAAAGGTGTAGAGGAGCTATTGCAAATTCAACTCACAAGGTTCAATTGTGGTTCATTAATTATTGGCTACACATCCCATCACAAGATAACTGATGCACAATCTGGTTGCAATTTTTTTGCCTGGGGAAAGGCTACTAGAGGACTTGATATAGATCCTCTTCCTATTCTTGATGGAACCTTTTTCGTTCCTAGAAATCCTCCGATTATCGAGTTCGAACACAGAGGATTTGAATTTGAAAGTAAGAAGCTGGTTAAGGCTTTTCACAACGATAATAATGACCTTGTAGATGACATTGTTATCCATAAAGTTCATTTCACAATGGATTTTCTTTCCAAGCTCAAAGCCAAAGTTTCAGAAAACAATAATAATCTCAAGCCCTATACTACTTTTGAGAGCTTGGTTGCTCATCTATGGAGAGTGATAACAAAGTCTCGAGGAGTCAATGGGTTTAAAACAACCCGTGTGAAAATTTCAATCAATGGTCGCAGACGAATGAATCCAAGAGTGCCTGATGAGTACTATGGCAATCTGGTGCTATGGGCATTTCCAAGTTCTAGGGTTAAAGACCTACTAGATGAGCCATTAGCTTATGCAGCCAAGCTCATTCATGACGCCATTGCAAATATAAACGATAACTATTTTAAGTCATTCATAGACTTCGCTAGCTGCAAGGAGATGATCAAAGAGGAAGAGCTAGTTTCAACTGCGGATATAGATAAATCTACTTTATACCCTGATTTGGAAGTTGATAGTTGGGTGAGGTTCCCATTTTATGAGCTTGATTTTGGAGGAGGAAGCCCTTATCTATTTATGCCTTCTTATTATCCACTTGAGGGAATGTTTTTTCTTCAACCTTCCTTCATTGGTGGTGGAAGCATAGATACATTTGTACCTCTTTTCCGGGACAACTTGGAAACCTTCAAAAAAATTGTCTATTCCATTGACTAGTTAATTAAGGTTGTGTATGCTACAAAAGGTTTTGTGGAAGTTTTTAGTGGACTTTTTTCTTTGAAGGGATTGTAATTCTCAAAATCTACAAATCACAAATTGAAGTTTAAAGCAAAAATGGTATATGTATCCTACTTATTACTTAGAGCATCTCCAATGCTAATGTGAATTGTGAGTGATTTGTCAAATAAAATAGAAGGTGTGAATGGTGATGTATTTGAATGTTTATTATAGAAATTGAATTTTTAAAATCTCTCTCTAATGTATTAGTTTTGAATTCTCTTCCATCTTCTTTTTACTGTTCTTTTCCAAGCCCACAAATTTTCACATTGCCTAGAGACTCTCTAAAAATATAGAAGGTATGGTAGACAATATTTTTTTATTTTTTGATACTCAGTTTGCCATATTAAATAGACATTAACGTTGAAAAGTATTTTTTAAAAAATCTTTCCATTTTTTTAAAAATCTTTTCATTTTTCTAATGTGGCAATTAATAAGAGTAATTCACGTTAGCATAGGAGATGCTCTTCCTTTATGTGTCTTCACATGTTGTTTAAGATTTTTGCATAATAATTAAAGAAATAACTAAACCATTTAAATCATAAAAAAATTTAATCAAATTAGTTTTATATTATCAGATTACTCTAATTTTAATAATTCTTTCTATTAGTTTACAATGAAAATTAAGATATACAGAAAAGAGAGAGCAATTTACAAAATGTGTGAAAAAAAGTTACCTAAATGGTGTGGTCTTGAAAATATCACTACAAAAAAAACGCCATTTTGCGACCGACCAATCGATCGCAAAATGGCAAATATCGGTCGCTAATTTGATTTAGCGACCGATTTGCGACCGACGATCGTCGATCGCAAAAATACTGGTCGCAAAATAATTTTGCGACCGATGAGACAATCGGTCGCAAATTAGATACCGATAAAATCGGTCGCAAAATTGAATAATCGGTCGCAATTTTTGGTCGTGGTTTAATTGGAAATTCAGTCGCAAATTTGGTCGCAGAATATCGGTCGCAATTTTTTTCAATCGGTCGCAAATCGGTCGCAAATTATAAATTCATAATTTTTACTTTGGTATCAAATCGATCGCAAATCGGTCGCAAAAATGGAAAAAAAAATTTAAAAAATAAAATATTATTTTGAAACCAAAATTTTTCTGCACCTGTGAAAGTTGACATAAATGCATATATATCACACAACCTATTCAAGAACAGTATAAAAATGTAACTTTTATTGTTCTGAACAAATTAAAATATGAAAATACAAATGAAAAAATAAAAATGTCCAAAATCAAATCTATATATGCTGCTGCTCATCTGCAGGATCCGATGTCAGATCTCCCGATGTCGGATCGCCGGGAGGAGTACCTGCTGGATGTGATGTAGCGCCAGGAGGTGTGACCAAGGTATCATTTGCAGCATCGGGATCAGGAGCCGATAGTGGCTGCTGCTGAGACGTCGAAACATGTCGGTCTGTAGCAGGCGCAAGATCAGAGGGAGAAGTACCAGCACGGTGCTCACCGGACAGCCGCATCACATGCGCTCTAAGCTCTGCAATCTGTCTCTGTTGATCAGCAAGCTGAGCCCGTATATCATCATCACAGTGCGAGTCACTGTGCTCCGGCTGTCGTGCTGCGCTGGCTGTAGAAGCATGAGCTGCTGAGCCAGTGTAAAACTGTGATGCCTGAGACCCGATGCCGTATACCTTCCTCTTCTTCTCGCCCCCTACAGCCTCGAGATAAAACGCTACCTCGTCAATTCTTGACTCAGCTTCGGATTCATCGATCTGAGAAGTAACAATATGCTCCCGAGCTGTAGTATAGTTCTCCTGAAAACAAAAAATTAATTAATCAATGCAATTGCAAGCTTTACTATATTCAACTTTATACATCTTCGCAATGATTAGAGGGTAAATGTAAATATTATTCATTGTTACTTACATTGACGCTCAGCGCACGTCTGTCGACAAAGGTATTACGATCGTGGTCCTTCGTGTGAGTGTATGTAAACACCTCCATCGGTGTGGGCTCACGACCTAATTCTTTAGCCAGTAATGAATTTTTATGCATGATATATTAATATATTAGTGTCCTTTCATTAAACATCAGTTTCTTGTAAAGGGACTAGTTCACTTACTAATAATCGAGCTGTCTCTATAGCAGATATAGATTCGCCTGTGTGTCGCGAAGGTCCTGCTCCATCACCCCAGTCTCACTGCGCCTGTTTTGTGCAAATATCTCCCACTTTCTCTTGAATGCAGGATCCTCCCAAACCTTTTGCCAGCTCTCCCATATCTCCTGAGACACGCACTGCTGCTTCTTACCGCTTCTTCTCATCCTATAGGTGAAGTCAGCGTATCGATCGGCGCATATCTTCTCCCAGGCTACTTTCAGCATAGCTGTAATGGCCTCGTCCCATATGAAATGTTTCTGCAAAAAATTAGATCACTTATAGCGTTTAAACACTAAGGATATATCTTGAATTGTAAACATTGAATGATGATATAACTTAAACCAAAGAGTACCTGGAACTCCTCCCAATAAAAGTCTCTCGCCTCTTGTGGTACGGCATCCCATGTGTATCCTTCTTTATGCAGCTGTAGCTTGATTATCTTCAAAATTTGCCTCGCTGCTCGAGAAGATGGATATATGCTGAAAAAAAAACAGAAGTGAAATATAATTACACGAAAGCATCACAGTTATGAATAAGTACAAAATATAATTACAAAATATGCCTGCAGAAAATTTGAATAAGTACTTACTGTCCCGCTACCAAACTGAGGGTGATACGTGGATCTGATGAAGCTTCAAAAGAAATGACAAATGTTATAAATTTTTAGATAATTAATATATAATTAAAATGACAGTTATGACATTTATGATTACCTTGCACAGTAGGTGACTGTGCAGCTGGTGGAGTCTGTACTGGTCCAGAAGAGGAAGGAGCAGAAGAGGAAGGAGCAAAAGGCTGTGATGGTGGCAGTACTGGACGCTGAGCAGAGGATGAAGCCCCAGACGTACCTGAAGAAGGATGTGATGGCGGCAGTACTGGTCGCTGAGCAGATGACGAAGCCCTAGACGTACCTGACGAAGGACGAGGGATCGACCCTCCTCGTCCATGGGCATTGCGTCCAGGGCCATGACCTCCACGCGAACCACTGCCGGACGCGTCAGAATCAAATGGTCTGCCTCTAGCCATCTGTACTGCAGATATCAGAACCTAGATAAAATGAATTATACAATTATATGAATTGTAGAACATGTGGTAAATATGAGTAAAGAAAGTTAATACCATTGAAATTCTTCATTAATAATATTAATTACATATACATTTATCAATTTGTAACAGTAAAATTACTCTAAGTTTTAAGTGTCTTGAATATCATCTGCTTCCTCCTCCTCTTCATCAGCTTCCTCTTCTTCATATTCGTCTTCTGAGGAACCCATGATGATTTGATCTTCTTCCTCTTCATCATCTGATGGTTCTATTTCAACATAAGATCAGCTTTCATCATCCAATCTATCTCACTACAAAAAAAACGCCATTTTGCGACCGACAAATCGGTCGCAAAATGGCAAAAATCGGTCGCTATTTATACTTTGCGACCGATTTGCGACCGACAAACGTCGGTCGCAAAATCACTGGTCGCAAATGTTAATTGCGACCGATGAGAAAATCGGTCGCAAATTAGAGACCGATAAGTCGGTCGCAAAATTGAAAAAGCGGTCGCAAATTTTGGTCGTGGTTTAATTGGAAATTCAGTCGCAACTTTGGTCGCAGAATATCGGTCGCAATTATAAATTCAAAAAATTTTTTTTTGGTATCAAATCGGTCGCAAATCGGTCGCAAAAATGAAAAAGGGAATAAAAAAATTAAATATTATTTGAAACCAAAATTTTTCTACACCTGTGAAAGTTGACATAAATGCATATATACACACGCAATTCAAGAATAGTATAAAAATGTAATTTTTATTGTTCTGAACAAATTAAAAATGAAAATACAAATGAAAAAAAAAAGGTCGGAAATCAAATCTATATATGCTGCTGCTCATCTGCAGGATCCGATGTCGGACCGCCGGGAGGAGTACCTGCTGGATGTGATGTAGCGCCAGGAGGGGTGAGCAAGGTATCGCCTGCAGCATCGGGATCAGGAGCCGATAGTGGTGCTGCTGAGACGTCGAAACATGTCGGTCTGTAGCAGGCGCAGGATCAGAGGAAGAAGTACCAGCACGGTCCTCCCGGACAGCCGCAGCATGCGCTCTAAGCTCTGCAATCTGTCTCTGCTGATCAGCAAGCTGAGCCCGTATATCATCATCATAGTGTGAGCCAGTGTGCTCCGGCTGCGGTGCTGCGCTGGCTGTAGAAGCGTGAGCTGCTGAGCCAGTGTAAAACTGTGATGCCTGAGACCCGATGCCGTATACCTTCCTCTTCTTCTCGCCCCCTACAGCCTCGAGATAAAGCGCTACCTCGTCAATTCTTGACTCAGCTTCGGATTCATCGGTCTGAGAAGTAACAATACGCTCCCGAGCTGTAGTATAGTTCTCCTGAAAATAAAAAATTAATTAATCAATGCAATTGCAAGCTTTATTATATTGAACTTTGTACATCTTCGCAATGATTAGAGGGTAAATGTAAATATTATTCATTGTTACTTACATTGACGCTCAGCGCACGTCTGTCGACAAAGGTATTACGATCGTGGTCCTTCGTGTGAGTGTATGTAAACACCTCCATCGGTGTGGGCTCACGACCTAATTCTTTAGCCTGTAATAAATTTTTATTCATGATATATTAATATATATAATGTACTTTCATTAAACATCAGTGTATTGTAAATGGACTAGGTCACTTACTAATAATCGAGCTGTCTCTATAGCAGATATAGATCCGCCTGTGTGTCGCGAAGGTCCTGCTCCATCACCGCCAGTCTCACTGCGCCTGTTTTGTGCAAATATCTCCCGCTTTCTCTTGAATGCAGGATCCTCCCAAGCCTTTTGCCAGCTCTCCCATATCTCCTGAGACACGCACTGCTGCTTCTTACCGCTTTTTCTCATCCTATACGTGAAGTCAGCGTATCGATCGGCGCATATCTTCTCCCAGGCTACTTTCAACATAGCTGTAATGGCCTCGTCCCATATGAAATGTTTCTGCAAAAAAATGAAATATAGCGTTTAAACACTAAGGATTTATCTTGAATTGTAAACATTGAATGATGATATAACTTAAACCAAAGAGTACCTGGAACTCCTCCCAATAAAAGTCTCTCGCCTCTTGTGGTACGGCATCCCATGTGTATCCTTCTTTATGCAGCTGTAGCTTGATTATCTTCAAAATTTGCCTCGCTGCTCGAGAAGATGGATATATGCTGAAAAAAAAAAACAGAAGTGAAATATAATTACACGAAAGCATCACAGATGAACAAGTACAAAATATAATTACAAAATATGCCTACAGAAAATCTGAATAAGTACTTACTGTCCCGCTACCAAACTGAGGGTGATACGTGGATCTGATGAAGCTGCAAAAATGACAAATGTTATATTTCTAGATAATTAATATATAATTAAAATGACAGTTATGACATTTATGATTACCTTGCACAGTGGGTGACTGTGCAGCTGCTGGAGTCTGTAATGGTCCAGAAACGGGGGTAGAAGAGGAAGGAGCAGAAGAGGAAGGAGCAGAAGGCTGTGATGGCGGCAGTACTGGACGCTGAGCAGAGGATGAAGCCCCAGACGTACCTGAAGAAGGATGTGATGGCGGCAGTACCGGTCGCTGAGCAGATGACGAAGCCCCAGACGTACCTGACGAAGGACGAGGGATCGACCCTACTCGTCCACGGGCACTGCGTCCAGGTACACGACCTCCACGCGAACCACTGCCGGACGCGTCAGAATCAAACGCTCTGCCTCTAGCCATCTGTACTGCAGATATCAGAACCTAGATAAAATGAATTTATACAATTATATGAATTGTAGAACATGTGGTAAATACGAGTAAACAAAGTGAATACCATTGAAATTCTTCATTAATAATATTAATTGCATATACATTTATCAATTTCTAACAGTAAAATTGCTCTAAGTTTTAAGTGTCTTCAATATCATCTGCTTCCTCCTCCTCTTCATCAGCTTCCTCTTCTTCATATTCGTCTTCTGAGGTACCCATGATGATTTGATCTTCTTCCTCTTCATCATCTGATGCTCCTATTTCAACATAAGATCGGCTTTCATCATCCAACCTATCTGTTAAATCTTCAACAACTTGCATCGGTTGCGTTTCAACCCTAACTTCTTGAAATGCCTCCGATACTGCGAGTGAAGAAGATGTTTCGTTTCAAGTGCATGAACAACTGATCTAGCCTTGATTTTACACACTGCCATCCAATCGCATCTATCTCGTTTAAACGATGGATATGGGACATAGTACACTTGTGCAGCTTGCATTGCCAAAACAAACGGTTCATACTTTGTATATCTTCTTCTTTGATTAATATCAACCAGATTATACTTAGGATGAACCTTCGTGCCAATGTTTGGCGTAGGATCAAACCATTCACATTTGAATAAGATTGTGCACTTCATTGGTAGGCCTGGATATTCTAACTCCAAAACCTCAACCAATTTCCCATAAAAATCGTTTGACACGTCACTGTAGTTTGATCCCTTTATGCACACACCGCTGTTCATTGTCTTTCTGCTTCTCCCATAACCCTCAGTGTGAAACTTGTAACCGTTTACAAAGTAGCCAGAGTAGGCATTAGCAACCGGTAATGGCCCCTTTGCCAGATCCGTAATAAATCTGTTACGAATATCGCTTCCCGAGCTTCGAGCCTATGGGAAATAGTAATGACATGAGTCAATTTAATAAATGTACATTCCGTGTTGTGTACATTGAAAGTAACTTACATAATATTTGAACCATTCTGCAAATTCCGTGTCCAGCTTTGCATCAACTGCAGTATCAGTCAAATTGAGATTTTGAAGCCGCAGAAGATTGATATATTCCCTATTTATGAACGAACCATATTAGCATAAGTATACTTTAACAACGGCCAACATCAAGTTAGAATGTTTACATTATTTATACTTACTGTACATATGGTGTGATCTCTTCGCAATTCAATAAAATATAGGTTTGAGCCGCTTGTATCTCTGCATCAGTCAATCGTCTTTTTTTGATTTACCAATCGTACGCCCAGGGTAGGTGAAAATTTTTAGATTTCCTTCAAACTCAGATTGAACGCGATCTCCTCCGTCATCGTTACGTGGCACTCTCCGATGCTTGGTGAAAACATGTTGGTCAAAGTAGTGCGAACAGAATGTGGAAGCTTCTTCAACCAAATATGCATTGCAAATGGATCCCTCGACCTTTGCCTTATTGCGCACATTCTTTTTAATTTTCTGCAGGTGTCTGTGATTGTACAATGCCAATATGTAAGTATAAGTTCAAATAAATGATGTAATCATTAGAATGAGATGTTAGTGAATCACCTCTCAAATGGATACATCCATCGATATTGTACCGGTCCTGCTAAACGACATTCATAGGGCAAATGAACCGGCAGATGTTCCATAGAATCAAAGAAGCCGGGTGGAAAAATTCGCTCCAACTTGCACATCACAATTGGGATTTCTCGCGCTAATTGGTCCATATCATCGCATCGGATAACAGTCATCGTCAATTCCTTGAAAAAGACTCAATGTCATTGCTTCCCAAATTTTTCCTGGTAATAATTCCGGAATGCCACAGGAATCAATCTTTGCATGAAAACATGGCAGTCATGGCTTTTCATGCCAAACAATCTGTACTTCCTCATGTCCACACATCTACCCATATTTGAACAGTAGCCATCTGGAAACCTTAATGATCGTAACCATTCGCACAATAATTGCCTTTGGGGTTTATCTAAACAATAACATGCCTTCGGAAACTTACCAGTAAGTACAGTTGCTCGAGTTCTGGTCGACGACAAATTTCCTTCATGTCCGCTCTTGCTTTTGCATTATCCTTGGTTTTCCCTTCAATGTTCATGACAGTGTTGAACAGATTTTCAAACACATTTTTTTCTATGTGCATGACATCAAGGTTATGACGAATAAGAAGTGAACTCCAGTATGGCAAATCCCAGAAGATGCTTCGCTTTTTCCACCCGCTATTCCTGCCAATTATTTATTTACCTCATCTGCACCCAACTCTAACTTTCATAAGCCCCAATCTTCAATTTCTTGTAATATTTCTGCTCCAGACTTCACAGGTGGAGGGGGTTCAACAATAGTCGTGTTCTTTCTAAAGCATTGTCGATTTCTCCTCCAAGGGTGAGATTCTGGTAAGAATTTGCGATGACAATCAAACCAACATTGTTTACCTCCATTCTTTAGTGTAAATGCATTAGTGTTTTCCATGCAATGAGGACAAGCCAATTTGCCAGCGTACTCCACCCAGATAACATTCCAAATGCTGGAAAATCACTGATGGTCCAAAGCAAAGCAGCTCGCATTATGAAATTCTGATTGGTCGAAATATCGAATGTTTGAACCCCATATTCCCATAAATAATTAAGTTCGGCCATCAAAGGCTGCAGAAACACATCAATTTTATGTTTTGGATTAGTAGGCCCAGGAACAATAACACACAAAAACATATATTCATCTTTCATACACATTGTCGGTGGTAGATTATATGGTGTGACAATGATAGGCCATGATGAATATTGTTGTCCTGATTGGCCAAACGGCTGAAACCCATCAGTACAAAGCCCCAATCTCACGTTTCTTATTTCAGCAGCAAACAGAGGATGAATGTTATCAAAATGTTTCCACGCTTCAGAGTCTGACGGATGAGTCATTATACCATCCTCATATTCATGCAAAGCATGCCATGTCATGTGTTCAGCTGTCGCCTTTGATGCATATAACCTTTGAAGGCGAGGAACAAGAGGGAAATAATACATCTTCTTGAAAGCCTTCTCCCTTTGTACTCTACCAGTCCCTTGACCGCGCCGTTGATATCTTGGAAGATTACAAAACTTGCATTCTCTGAATTCCGAGTCAACACCCCAGAATATCATACAATTATTACGGCAGCAATCAATCTTTTCTACCGGTAGTCCCAATCCCCGAACTAATTTTTTTGTCTGATAAAAATTATCAACCATTGAATGGCCTTCAGGCAACATTTCTTTTGCTAACTGAACAAAATCATCGTAACACCTTTCTGAAAAATGGTGCTCTGCTTTCATGTGTAGTAATCGTGCAACAACAGACAGAACTGAATGATTCTTGCATCCAGGCCACAGTTCAATGTTAGCTGCACTTAGCATGTCAAACAATTGTTGTGCTGCTACATTTGGCGATTCCTCCATATTATCCCAATCAATTGTACTCTACTCGCATCGATTACCATATCATTGCATTGATTACCATACAGAAATTGATAAGGCTGAACTTCTAAACTTACCGGAATGGAGTGGCCTGACCCACTGGCAACTCGAGCTTCACCATGATGTATCCATTCGTAATAATTTTCCACGAACCCATTTTTGCACAAATGAAGTTTCACTGTATCGATGTCTAAGAAGGCTCGATTTCGACACTTCTTGTGATTACATGGACACCTCAACTTATTCCCATCCATAAAACTGGGATTACCAACTGCAAACTGTATAAACGCCTCCAATCCGTGCAGGAACTCTTGTCTTAATATCCCATTGACCTCGAACCTCCAGTACATCCAATCTCGATTATTTTGCATTTTTGTTACCTAATTAACAATGTGTTTATCAAGGGTAAATTATATGTAATTGCATTAGTCTATCTAGCCTTAAAACATGCCACTAATGTAATGTTCAAGTTACACTTATAACTAACTAAGGTTATTTCTATAATAAGGGGGAACTATAGATAAATGTAAAATAACTAAGTTCATTTATTCAATACAAAGGTTATTATATATATATATATATATATAATATATAAAGGTAAGTGTACTATTCTACATATTGAATTTATTGAAAAAAATTCGGCAGCATTTCGGCACAACACTATCAAATCTCAAATAGAAAGACACTTCAATAAACACTTCTATAACATATCAACATTCTCCAAAGGCAAAATGGCCACTACTAGGCCTCCAATCCAAACTCATCATTAACAGGACTTGCTCAAACAACAATTATCACAACAAAGTTGCACGTTAGGATAAAAAACTACAGCACTCATTACAATTATCACAACCCTGATTCAAATTCAATTTCAATTAACCTAAAACGCAAAATTCAATTCTAGTGAGGGTTTCTTTTTAATTTTAACTTAGGCAGTAGTGGAGCAAGTACATGTTGATAATTACTATAACTAAACAACGCGTATTTATAAAAGCCCATAATTCTTTGGGCCCTTTAAACCATCGCCTTATTAAATTGGGCCCCAATGAGCCCACCTCTATCTTTTCTTGTTAACTAGCCGTTTAACTTTTTCTTTTTTTATTTAACTTATAATGTTAAAATTATTTTATAAAATATTTTAATTGAAATATAATGAAAGCATTTTCAAACAAGTTGTCGTTATCCATTAGAAACGGTGGAAATTATTAAAAAATAAATTAACAAAACACCACTTTTGTCAATGCAACTGTAACAACAATGACAAGTAAGTTTATTATTGAGAATGACAAATAAATTATATATATTTGTTGTGTTCAACGTATTTTTATCTTATATTTGACGTAAGATGGTTAGACTTGCGAAATAATTTCTGAAAGTGACATAATTATTAAATAAGAGTTGGTGCCACATTATTTCATAATTTAACAATTATTAAAAATTAATAATAAAAAATATTTATCATATTGATGTAAATATGCTAATAGAATCCCCCAAAAATCAATACTTTCCTCATCCAGGTAACCAATTACGTTTGGGAATCTTTTGTTGTTTGTTTATTACTATAATTTTATATTTCTATAATTAATTAATTTTATTTAAATATTTTAAAGAATTCTTTTTTAATGTTATTTGGAATCTTTGTACGTATGATTTTTTACCAACTCCATCCCTCTATTATTGATGGTTTATTCTAATTTCATAGATAAATTATTCATGTATAATTATTGATATAATTATATATATTTTTAATAAATTTAAATGAATGCCGATTTAAATTTGTATTTTTTAATTTAAATAATTTACTTATATGTTTTCATTAAATAACAAAAGATGATATTATATGATCATTACTTAAATATGATCATTTTTCTGCCAAATAAATTGAAATATTTATTATTGTAATTAAATTATTTTAATTCAACTGACATAATTATTTTTTTTTTTCATTTTGAAATTCTCATATATTCAATTCAAATCCTTATTAATTTTTTTATAATTACAGGACATATATAAAGATTTAATGATAATGCAATTAATCTTAATGAAATGAAATTAATTTTATTTTATTAGTTAATCTTATTATTATAAATCCATTATTTGATTAATGTTATTAATTATAATAAACAGTCACAGTAACAATAATAATAAATCGAAATAATAATATTAACAATAATAATAAATTGAAAAATAATAACAGTAACAACATTAACAATATTAACAATATTAATAATATTAACAATAATAACAGTAACAATAATAATAAATTGAAAAAAAACACAAAAATCGAAAAAAAAAATTTCGAAAAAAATAATAACAGTAACAACATTAACAATATTAACAATATTAATAATATTAACAGTAATAACAGTAACAATAATAATAAATTGAAAAAAAACAAAAATCGCAAAAAAAAAAAAATTGGAAAAAAATAAAATGGTCACCGGCTTACCTCAAATGCTGTCCAAACGGTGGCGAACGCCGTAGAGGAGTGACTGGAGTGTCGGTGGCGGCGTCACAGTGGCTGGAGCGTTTCAGGAGGGCTGGAGGCGCTGCGGACGGAGGAGAAGAGAGGAGAGGAGAAGGAGAAGAGAGAAAGAAGAAAAAAGGAAAAGAAGAGGGCGCGTTTAAAGCCCTAATATTTGCGACCGACAATCGGTCGCAAATGTCATTTAAATCGGTCGCAAATTTTAATTGTCCGACGTCGTTTTAATATGCACCAAAATTGCGACCGATCTGCGACTGAAATATGCGGTCGCAAAAAATCGGTCGCAATTTTATCTCATTTCGGTCTCAGATTGTGTCCCTTTTTTTGACGCGCCCATTTTTGCGACAGAAACAAAGTTGGTCGCAAAGCGGTCGCAAAATCGGTCGCAAATCCGCAGTAATTCAGTCGCAAACTGAAAGGCAATCCCGCGAGTTTTCCGCGCTAAAATCTGCGACTGTTTACCAATCAGTCGCAAATTGGTATCCATATTGCGACCGACTTTTGTCGGTCGCAAAAATCGGTCGCAATTTGAAGTTTTTTTTGTAGTGTCTGTTAAATCTTCAACAACTTGCATCGGTTGCGTTTCAACCCTAACTTCTTGAAATGCCTCCGATACTGCGAGTGAAGAAGATTGTTTCGTTTCAAGTGCATGAACAACTGATCTAGCCTTGATTTTACACACTGCCATCCAATCGCATCTATCTCGTTTAAACGATGGATATGGGACATAGTACACCTGTGCAGCTTGCATTGCCAAAATAAAAGGTTCATACTTTGTATATCTTCTTCTTTGATTAATATCAACCAGATTATACTTAGGATGAACCTTCGTGCCAATGTTTGGCGTAGGATCAAACCATTCACATTTGAATAAGATTGTGCACTTCATTGGTAGGCCTGGATATTCTAACTCCAAAACCTCAACCAATTTCCCATAAAAATCGTTTGACACGTCACTGTAGTTTGATCCCTTTATGCACACACCGCTGTTCATTGTCTTTCTGCTTCTCCCATAACCCTCAGTGTGAAACTTGTAACCGTTTACAAAGTAGCCAGAGTAGGCATTAGCAACCGGTAATGGCCCCTTTGCCAGATCCGTAATAAATCTGTTACGAATATCGCTTTCCGAGCTTCGAGCCTATGGGAAATAGTAATGACATGAGTCAGATTTAATAAATGTACATTCCGTGTTGTGTACATTGAAAGTAACTTACATAATATTTGAACCATTCTGCAAATTCCGTGTCCAGCTTTGCATCAACTGCAGTATCAGTCAAATTGAGATTTTGAAGCCGCAGAAGATTGATATATTCCTATTTATCAACGAACCATATTAGCATAAGTACGATTTAACAACGGCCCACGTCAAGTTTTGAATGTTTACATTATTTATACTTACTGTACATATGGTGTGATCTCTTCGCAATTCAATAAAATATAGGTTTGAGCCGCTTGTATCTCTGCATCAGTCAATCGTCTTTTTTTTGATTTACCAATCGTACGCCCAGGGTAGGTGAAAATTTTTAGATTTCCTTCAAACTCAGATTGAACGCGATCTCCTCCGTCATCGTTACGTGGCACTCTCCGATGCTTGGTGAAAACATTTGGTCAAAGTAGTGTGAACAGAATGTTGAAGCTTCTTCCACCAAATATGCATTGCAAATGGATCCCTCGACCTTTGCCTTATTGCGCACATTCTTTTTAATTTTCTGTAGGTTCTGTGATTGTACAATGCCAATATGTAAGTATAAGTAAAAAAAATGATGTAATCATTAGAATGAGATGTTAGTGAATCACCTCTCAAATGGATACATCCATCGATATTGTACCGGTCCTGCTAAACGACATTCATAGGGCAAATGAACCGGCAGATGTTCCATAGAATCAAAGAAGCCGGGTGGAAAAATTCGCTCCAACTTGCACATCACTACTGGGATTTCTCGCGCTAATTGGTCCATATCATCGCATCGGATAACAGTCATCGTCAATTCCTTGAAAAAGAGACTCAATTCTGTCATTGCTTCCCAAATTTTTCCTGGTAATAATTCCCGGAATGCCACAGGGATCAATCTTTGCATGAAAACATGGCAGTCATGGCTTTTCATGCCAAACAATCTGTACTTCCTCATGTCCACACATCTACCCATATTTGAACAGTAGCCATCTGGAAACCTTAATGATCGTAACCATTCGCACAATAATTGCCTTTGGGGTTTATCTAAATAACATGCCTTCGGAAACTTACCAGTAAGTACAGATTGCTCGAGTTCTGGTCGACGACAAATTTCCTTCATGTCTGCTCTCGCTTTTGCATTATCCTTGGTTTTCCCTTCAATGTTCATGACAGTGTTGAACAGATTTTCAAACACATTTTTTTCTATGTGCATGACATCAAGGTTATGACGATAAGAAGTGAACTCCAGTATGGCAAATCCCAGAAGATGCTTCGCTTTTTCCACCCGCTATTCCTGCCAATTCTTGTATTTACCTCATCTGCACCTAACTCTGTAACTTTCATAAGCCCCAGATCTTCAATTTCTTGTAATATTTGTGCTCCAGACTTCACAGGTGGAGGGGGTTCAACAATAGTCGTGTTCTTTCTAAAGCATTGTCGATTTCTCCTCCAAGGGTGAGATTCTGGTAAGAATTTGCGATGACAATCAAACCAACATTGTTTACCTCCATTCTTTAGTGTAAATGCATTAGTGTTTTCCATGCAGTGAGGACAAGCCAATTTGCCAGCCGTACTCCACCCAGATAACATTCCAAAAGCTGGAAAATCACTGATGGTCCAAAGCAAAGCAGCTCGCATTATGAAATTCTGATTGGTCGAAACATCGAATGTTTCAACCCCATATTCCCATAAATAATTAAGTTCAGCAATCAAAGGCTGCAGAAACACATCAATTTTCTGTTTGGATTAGTAGGCCCAGGAACAATAACACACAAAAACATATATTCATCTTTCATACACATTGACGGTGGTAGATTATACGGTGTCACAATGACAGGCCATGATGAATATTGCTGTCCTGATTGGCCAAACGGCTGAAACCCATCAGTACAAAGCCCCAATCTCACGTTTCTCATATCAGCAGCAAACACAGGATGAATGTTATCAAAATGTTTCCACGCTTCAGAGTCTGACGGATGAGTCATTATACCATCCTCATATTCATGCAAAGCATGCCATGTCATGTGTTCAGCTGTCGCCTTAGATGCATATAACCTTTGAAGGCGAGGAATAAGAGGAAATAATACATCTTCTTGAAAGCCTTCTCTTTTTGTTCTCTACCAGTCCCTTGACCCCGCCGTTGATATCTTGGAAGATTACAAAACTTGCATTCTCTGAATTCCGAGTCAACACCCCAGAATATCATACAATTATTACGACAGCAATCAATCTTTTCTACCGGTAGTCCCAACCCCCGAACTAATTTTTTTGTCCGATAAAAATTATCAACCATTGAATGGCCTTCAGGCAACATTTCTTTTGCTAACTGCACAAAATCATCGTAACACCTTTCTGAAAAATGGTGCTCCGCTTTCATGTGTAGTAATCGTGCAACAACAGACAGAACTGAATGATTCTTGCATCCAGGCCACAGTTCACTGTTAGCTGCACTTAGCATGTCAAACAATTGTTGTGCTGCTACGTTTGGCGATTCCTCCATATTATCCCATTCACATTGTACTCTACTCGCATCGATTACCATATCATTGCATTGATTACCATACAGAAATTGATAAGGCTGAACTTCTAAACTTACCGGAATGGAGTGGCCTGACCCACTGGCAACTCGAGCTTCACCATGATGTATCCATTCGTAATAATTTTCCACGAACCCATGTTTGCACAAATGAAGTTTCACTGTATCGATGTCTAAGAAGGCTCGATTTCGACACTTCTTGTGATGGACACCTCAACTTATTACCATCCATAAAACTGGGATTACCAACTGCAAACTGTATAAACGCCTCCAATCCTTGCAGGAACTCTTGTCTTAATATCCCATTGACCTCGAACCTCCAGTACATCCAATCTCGATTATTTTGCATTTTTTTTTACCTAATTAACAATGTGTTTATAAAGGGTCGTGTCATGTAATTGCATTAGTCTAAACCATCCTTAAAACATGCACCTAATGTAATGTTCAATTTACAACACTTATAAGTTAACTAAGGTTATTTCTATAATAAGGGTAACTATATATAAATGTAAAATCACTAAGTTCATTTATTGAATACAAAGACTACTGTAATAAAGGTAAGTGTACTATTCTACATATTGAATTTTGGGAAAAAAATTCGGCAGCATTTCGGCACAACACAATCAAATCTCAATAGAAAAAACAAATCAATAAACACTTCTATATCATACCAACATTCTCCAAAGGCAATATGGCCACTACTAGGCCTCCAATCCAAACTCATCATTCATGTAAGTCAAAACATATTTAAGAAAAATAATGACAATAATATAAAATAAAGAAAAACACAGCCAAAAACTTCTCAAGAAAGAGTTGCCAATAATTAAGAACATGTAATAACCTAAACACACAAAAAAATTATTTATATACATTCCAATTATTCATCAAAAAAAAAAAAAAAATTGGAGCAATTAGTTTTTGTACTTGTTATTATTTTTGTTCAGTACTTTCACAGAGTTAGTTTTTATGCATCAACTACGTATACGCTGATCTTAAATATTTACAATTAGTTTTTGTAGTTTGGAGCATATATTGAAAACTGAAAACTCTTAAGTACACATCGCATTTGCATATTTCTTTTATATTTCTTTTTCGATTAACTTGAATAAAATGTAAAATATTATATAATAAAAAGAAAATTGCTTTCATTTTCAATCCCATAATATTATATTCTGTATATTTGAAATGACACTTGCTTTGAAACTTTGAAAACTTTCCGAAGTGGTTGCAGACTTTGAAATGGTCTACTAAAGTAGCTATCAAAGTTTGATTAAATTTTTTTAATAATTTAATTATTTCGGTTCAATTTTAAACTTTGATGAATTTGTGAAAGGTATTTTATAAGTTAAAAAAAATTAGATCACTTATTAGATTTGAGAAATTTTGATGGATAAAATGAGTTTATTTTTTATACATTCAACAATTTTTTTAGTAAATAAATGTTGAAATAAGAAAAACTACTAAATGTTAATTTCACATTTTCATTAAAAGTCCTAACAAAAAATATATATAATAAATCAACCACAATATATTAGAACCTTTAAAATATTATTTTCTCTCCTAATAACAACTGTAAAAATCATTCTACTATATATTTATAATAGTTTATATGTATTGATTACTAGATTTTATATTAATAAAATAGAACTTTAAAGCAAAAAGAAAATACAATTTTTAATGAATAAAATGTTTTTTTAGAAAAGATAAATAAAAATAGAGATTGAATAAGCAAAAAAATTTGGCGTTCTCACTAATCACATTCAATTTTGTTGCTAAATTTCATTATCATCCATCGGTAAAATTGCAGAAATTAATGTAATTTGAAAATTAAAATTTTTATCGCTCGATATCACTTGAATGTATCTCCAAATGTCGTTCTTCCTAAATATTAATAGCGCGTTCTATTTTATTCGATTCAATTTAGTCAATTTGTATGATAAAATGATATTTATCTATTTGCTTGGATATTAAGGGTTATTAATTTATATATAGCAACAATTTTTAAATTTTTTTCGTTTTTAAATAAAATATGTAATAATATATAATTACGGCTTTTTGTTGACTGAAACTCTCAATTTTTAATTTAATTTAAGTTGCATATATATATGTTAAATTAAAACAAAAATAACAACAACAACATTAACAATAATACTAATAATAATAATAACAAGTACATTCACAATAATAATAATAATAACAACAACAACAGTACAATAATACCAATAATAATAATAACAACAACAATAACAATAACAATAACAACAATAATATAATAATATAATAATAATAATAATAAATATAATAATAATAATAATACTAACATCACAATAATATAATAATAACATTAATAATAATAATATTAATAACAACAACAATAATACTAATAATATAATACTAATCATAATAATAACAACAACAATACAATAACAATAATACTAATAATATAATAATAATATAATAATAACAATCACAATAATAATAATAATAATAACATTAATAATAATATTAATAACAACAACAACAATAATAATAATAATAATAATACTAATAATAATAATAACACAATAACAATAACAATAATACTAATAATAATAATAACATCACAATAATAATAATAATAATAACATTAATAATAATATTATAACAACACATAATACTAATAATAATAATAATAATATAATAATAATAATAATAATAATATAATAACGTAGTAATAATAATAATAATAACAATAATATAATAATATATAATAACAATCACAATAATAATAATAATAATAATAGTAATAATATTAGTAATAATACAACAATAATATCAAATAATAATAAATATATAATAATAATAATATGATAATAATATAATAATAATAATAATAATACCCTAAAAAAATTCTACATCGCAACTCTATATACAAAAATCAACCATAACCTAATACAATAAAAACCAAATAAAAATCGAAAAAAAAAATTGGAAAAATTAATCACAAAATAAAACTAACCTCAGATTTTCGCAACAGGCTGACCGGAGTGCAAAGCGAGTGGGGCTGGCGGCGTCAGGCGGCTGGAACGGTGTCAGGAGGGGCCGGAGTGGCGCTGCGGACGGAGGAGAGGAGAGGAGAAGGAGAAGAGAGAAAGAAGAAGAAAGAAAAAAGAGAGGGCCCGACGCTTAAAGCCCTAAATTTTGCGACCGACATATCGGTCGCAAATGTTATAACTATCGGTCGCAATTTTTAATGAGCTGACGTCGTTTGACTAGGCTCAAAATTTGCGACCGATTTGCGACTAAATATATCGGTCGCAAAAAATCGGTCGCAATGTAGTCTCCAATCGGTCTCAGAACTTTGGCCCATTTTTGACGCGCGAAATTTTGCGACAGAAGAACACTTAGTCGCACATCGGTCCGCAAAATCGGTCGCAAATCCGTAGTACACAGGTCGCAAATCATTAACCATTCTCGCGGGAATTTTCAGCGCCAAATTTTGCGACCGATGGCTTATAAGTCGCAAAGCGGTCGCAAAATTGCGACTGAATTAAGTCGGTCGCAATTGTGCGTTTTTTTGTAGTGAAATTAGAGAGTTTTGTGGAGATAAATAATATTTTGAAGGAATTTAATTGGAGAATATTTGGAGAAAAGACCAAAACACCCTCCAATTTGGAGAAAAGACCAAAATACCCTTTAGTTGCTTTATATGTCAACTCCTCATTATTGAGCAACACTTTTCTTTTCTTCTCCTCCATTTCCAACGCCAACTTCCTCTCTTCTTCTCTTCTTTGTTTTTCTTCACTTCTACTCACTAAATCCACCAAATTCACACCATTAAACTTGATTTAATTAATTAATCTTTGAGATTAAAGCTTGAGAGTAATTTTTGGTGAATTCTTTAAAGAAATTTGGAGATTCTCTACTTGAGCCAAAGGTTGGAGAAACCTCTACCATGGAGTTAAGGCAAGTTAGGGCTTAGAAAGCTTTCATTTAAGCTTGCTAAAGCTTGATTTTTAAGGTTAGTGTTCATAAACACACTTACCTTACTCAAATTTTTGATTTTGTGCCTTATGCAATCATATGTATATTTTGGGATTTTGTATGAAATGATTGATTTGTTGAATTTTGGTTGCAATAATATGCTCTTGGGTGATGTTTGATGAGTACTTATTATGTGGTAGACATTGCTACCTGGTACCTTTATTGTTCATGTTCTTTTCATGGTTGAAGAAAACTGAAGTTGGGAAAAACAGGTTATTGAGTGAGATTAAGGACCATTTTTCGATCCTTTCTAGTTTCCATTTATGTCTGAGTCCTTCATAAAAGTTGTAGGTCTCTCTCTTAGCTTCCAACCCATCCTCTTGTGTCCAATTTGGAGATATATAGCTCAACTTATGGCTAAAACACCCAAACTGACTGTGTTATGACGGGCCACATGCATCACTGAATTGATTGCCCATTTGACCACTATAATGGCAAGATTATGTTCTGAGTTCTTCATGAGAGTTGTTGCCCTGTGTCTTAAGACTTCTCTGGTTTTGGATTGAATTAATTTGAGTGTTTGGTTAAGGAGTAATTCAATAAACATGGACTTGGTTCTGCTGAATCAGGTCTGGACTGTTGGTCTGTGTTCCTAGCTTTTGTTTGCTACCTTGTAGATTGATATGGGCTGTGATCCCTAAATAACATTTGTAGAATTTTGTCTTAGCTTTCTAATGAATCTGATTTCGCTCCATTTGGAGACCTATAACTCAAGTTATGTCTTAAAAACCCTGCAAAGGTCAAGGTTATTTTAATTGCTGGAAATTTCCTATGTCTTAAATCATAGGTTTATGTGGATAAGGGTATGTATGAAGCATGTGTGATGAAGTTCTCTTGATTATTTGTATATTTAGGATTTATTTGACAAAACTAAGACAAGTTTGACTAGTGTTATTATGGATATGTTTAAATGGATATAAATGGGAAAAATTGTTGGAAATTTCGGGAAAGAGTGTGGAATTGGCTTAGATAATGCATGATGAGGGTTGAAATGAATACTTTGGTGCATAAGAGTTATGTTAGCATGCTTGATTGGAGAAGGAAATTCCTCCCCTTGGTTTTCATTAAGAGGTCAAACCACCTTAGGGTAATAATGCTTACTTAATTGTTTTCTATATGTGAAATATGTATGAATATTTTGATAACTTTCATATGTTTAGAGTTTTAAAAAAAATGGGTATTTAAGGTGTATGTGCTTTCATATGTTTAGAGTTTTAAAATGGGTATTAAGGACTTATATATATATATAATGAATGCATTTAATTGATGATCATTAAAATGCTATTGAGGGTTTCTATAGTTATGAAGGTATAGAAGTGTTGTTGTGTTGCTATGGTGATTACTGGAATTTGCTGGGGGTTTAGAGTTTATAATTGGGAGTGTTTGTATTCACATGTTGGCGAGCTCAGTTTTTAAAGGGAAACTCTTGCAGTTTTGCTGTAAGATTTTTCCTAAATTATTTTCATAAGTTATATATATATTTCAAAAACAAATTGAAAAAAATTATTCGCTAAACTTGTCAATACTTAATCACTTCTAATTCATAATATGATTTTATGATTTATATGTTATGTTAGGACGGTGTCTCCGGCACCGAATGTGGCATCCGGCCGTCGGTCTCTTGGGGCTGGCGGCGGCTGTTACAGGCTTGTGTCTTTTTTAACTGCGAGAGTACCCGGGTCTTCCTTTGGCCTCATCTGCCCTCTAGTAGGGCTTATTTTGGACTTTGTCCAGTACTAATGGCTCATACTGTCTCCCGCTCCTGGTTATTGCATCGACCTCTTCAGATAAGTCATTCAGGTTCAGGACACAGATGTCATTCATTTCTAGGAATAGTTCGAAAGGATCGATCAATTCCTAGTCAGCAACAATAGCATTTACCCCGTGATTTGGTAAGGGATTAGTGCTAATGTTGGCTTACTCCTGGAATAATTGAACCGTTGTCCACGAGGTCTTGGATGCGGTTCTTAAGTGTCCAGCACGCTTCAATCTTGTGCCTGTTACCCTGATGATACTCACAGTATTCGTCAGCTCTGTAGTTCCTTGGTAATGGGTTGGGTGGCGGCCTTGCTTCCAAAGGCTTGATGTAGTTTGCCTTGACAGCCTCTCGGAATACCAAGAGGATTGGCATCCCGAGATCAGTATATGTCCTTCTCGACTGACTGCCATTTCTCATATTTCCCACACGTAAAGGATTCGTGGGGGTGATGCTTGCCAACTTCGTGGACTTTGCTAGCTTGGCTAGGCTTCTTGTATTTTGAGGTTCCCGAGTCTTCTTTCAGTTGCCTCATTTGAATTAAATCCTCTACCTTTGTAGCAGTGGCAATGAGCGACTGGAACGTCGGTAGGTACTGAGTTTGTAGTTGTTATTGGTAGACAGGCAGCAGGTTCTTTATAATTATGTGCACCTATTCTTGCTCAGAAGGTCGGTTGATCATTTGGGCGGCCTTGGCCCTTCACCTCGTAAGGAACGAGGAAAAGGGTTCATTGCTTTTCTGTTTGGTGGTCTCCAACTCCCTCCGAGTAACGTCCACCTCTATGTTATAATGATATTGCGTATTAAACGCATTGCAGATGTCTTCCCAGGTCTTCATTTTAGAACCGATCCAGGCTGACAAACCACCTCAAAGCAGCACCGGTGAGTGATTGTTGAAACATTGAGCAAGGAGCTCGCTGTTCAGTCCGAACAGGTTTAGGGCACCCACATACATTTCAGGTGCGTTTTGGGACAAGTGGTTCTGTCAAACGTCGTCCATGTTGGGCATTTTAAACTTTGTTGGCAGTCTTGCTTCGGGAACGAGGACAAGGAGTCCATGTCCACCACTTCCTTGTGTGTCTTAAGGCAGTAATAGACCTTTCCAACAATTCCAGTTTTTCTCATCATTTTCTGAGCTTCCAGCTCAGAAACAGTTCTGGAGGGCATGTCATCCAGGTTAAGGGCAGGGTTTGTCGGTTCAGCAAGCAGGTCCCTGATTGGAGGGTAGCGAGGTCCACTTCCCCCAGCGGAAGCCCCATTTACCATGACCAATACCTAGCTCAGCTATTAGGGCTGTTCTCTGGGCAGCTAATGCCTCATTCATTCTAGCCTCCATTCTGGCTTCCAGTTGTTCCATGAGATTTTGGATGTCAGCAAGTGATGCCATTGGATTGCAGGTGAAGTTGGTGAAGCTGGTGAGGTTGGTGAAGCTGGTGAGGTTGGTGATAGCACTGTAGGTGTGACTGGAACTTGGATAGGCACTCGAACAGTGGGTACCTGTAGTATAAAGGGTAATTGGATTAGGGTATAGTGGTTCGTGAATCAGGGTAGCTGATGTGAGTAGATCGACTCTTTGTCCAACTGTGCATGACTAAAAGAATATTTTGTGTTCTTTTTAATGTTCTTAATGTTATGAGCTGATATGTCATGAATGCGCACAACATCACGTCATAATTCGTCTTAATGATATGATTCACATCATTGGGTGCATACAGCCCTAAAGGATAGGTTCTATAGGCTATGACACAAATAGAGCATTGGCTTATTAAGGGACCCTTGAACCTTGAGCATGGATATACCTAACCACATGTGAAACAAGGAGTTCGCGTGGGTCCGACAGTACGCATACTCATGGGCCACCCCCAAAAGGATTAGGGATGGTTTGCGGTAACAGGGAGGACGCTTTGGCTGTCCGTCGACATAATCAAGGAGACCTGCCGATCAGCGCTACTTGCTACCCAGACTCAGAAGTTTGAACAGAGAGAGAAGAAATTCATTTGAAATTCGTTTTTTATGCAATGGAGAAAAAGATTCTCAATTCGTGCAAATAAATCCACAAATTTAAATGATTTTAAAGTAAATTTCAATTAGGTCCAAATTCTCCTTATTAAGCATTCTTAAAGAAAGAATACTTAATCTTTGTTGGGGTACCCTGCAAAACAAAGCATAGTAAAATAATACCCTGAAAAGGGCTGGTTAGTTTACACAACAATCGTAGTCCACTTTATGCAATATGATTACATCACTCCCCAGTGAAGTCGCCAAGCTGTGAACCCCTCCCCCAAAAATAGGCATATAATGAATATGACTAAGGGCAGAAATGCACGTGAATGTTGAGTCGCCACCTTGTTTAATTATTTTAGGGTAAACTAGGAAAAACCCTATGTTGACTCCAATTTTAATCACCTACTTACTAGATTAATTATCCCAATGTTTAAGGCATAGTTTGCGAACCCGAGGTGGATCCCGAGACCATGTCATGTTGATGAACTAACCAATGAATGAATGCTTTGCAAGGTAAATGATGTAATTGGACCAATGAATGTTTAAATGATTTCGACTTGCCGCTCGGGGTTAAATCCCAAACGTGCCTACTACTTCCGTTGAATGGAAGATCAAAGTCGACGTAGTTCGATAGGCCTTTTTAAAAGGGCTTTGAATGGGTATGCTTAATGCATGAGTGTCTGTATGCTTTGTGCATTTTGTTTAGGCATTTTGCCAAAGAATTGATTGATTTGATTAGGCGTTTGTTGCCAAAAGTGTTGATTAAGGGCTTTTAGCCAAAAAGATTGATTTGGGCAATTTGTTGCAAAAAATTGATGTGATTTAGGCGATTGTCGCCAAAATTGATTAATTTAAGGCTTTTAGCCAAAATGGTTGATTTAGGGCAATTTGTTTGCCAAAAAGTGTTGATTGGGCGATTGTTGCCAAAATGATTGATTTAGGCTTTTAGGCCAAAAGATTTATTAATTCAACGCATTTTGCCAAAAATTGATGTGTAATTTAGGCAATTTGTTGCCAAAATGTGATTGATTAGCTGTAGGCAATTTGTGTTGCCAAAAAACGTGATTGATTAAGGTTTTTAGTCACAATTATTGATTAATTGGACTTTTGGCCGAACTTGTTCGAAATAAAGGCAATTACACCGTAGTTATTAATTAACTAGGCTTTTTAGCCAGTATGTTCGGATTTAGGCTTTAACACCACGATTATTAATTAACCGGGCATTTAAGCTTAATCATATTTAATTGAGGCAGTTTATTTGCCAAATTGATGACGTGAATGCATTTATGTAGCAGTTTAATTCAGAATTGGAGTAGAAGAGAATATGCACAAAATGCTGAAATTAAGTAGACAGGGTTTTGTTATTACCTGAGTCAATCGTCGGCCGCTTCTTAGCTTCAGCTTGAAAATTCCAGATTAAGCTCCTCGTTTGGGGGAATATTAATTAAAATTAATTCAATTAAGTGACCAAGTATCACAACAGCAGAATAATAAAGCCTACACTAAATGCAGAAAAGCAGTAAAAGAACCGCAAGGAGCATAGGGAGAAGAGAGCATCCGTCAACATAGACTGAGTGCCTAAAAAGATGAACCGGGGCTGTATTTATAGGGAAAACCCAGGCTGGAGGGCACTGCCGCCGTGGCCGGCGGCCAAAGCCGCCGTTGCCGCCGCCTGAAGGGCGGGCGCCACCGCTGCCTTCGCCCGGACGCCGCCGCCGTGGCTTGTCCACTTTCTAGTTTTTCGTTTCGAAGGCTTTTTCAGGAGTTCTGTACCTCCAAAAAATATTCCGGGACCAGTTCTGCGATCCTCATAATTTTCCGGACGTTTCAAGTACCATATTAGCATACTTTCGGTGAACTTTTTCGAATGGCCTCCGGTCCGATCGGACTGTTTACAGTCCGAAAAAATAGGCTTTTTGAGCCTCAAAATTTGAGTATTCACAGCGGGTACCTACTAGGATAAGGGTAACTGAATTAAGGTACAGTGGGTAGTATTGTGTATCAGGGTAGCTGAATGTGAGGTAGACCGACTCCCTTGTCCAACTGTGCATGACAAAAAAGAATATTTTGTGTTCTTTTTAATGCTTTTAATGTTTATGAGATGATATGTCATGAATGCGCACAATATCACGTCATAATCAGTTTTAATGATATGATTCACATCATTGGGTGCATACAGCCCTAAAGGATAGGTTCTATAGGCTATGACACAAATAGAAAATTGGCTTATTAAGGGACCCTTGAACCTTGAGTAAGGATATACCTAACCACATGTGAAACAAAGAGTTTCGCATGGGTCCAACAGTACGCATACTCATGGGCCACCCCCAAAAGGATTAAGGATGGTTTGCGGTAACAGGGAGGACGCTTTGGCTGTCCGTCGACATAATTAAGGAGACCTGCCGATCAGCGCTACTTGCTATCTAGACTCAGAAGTTTGAACAGAAGAGAAGAAATTCATTTGAAATTCGTTTTTTATGCAATGGAGAAAAAGATTCTCAATCGTGCAAATAAATCAACAAATTTAAATGTTTTCATTAAATTTTACAATTAAGTCCAAATTTCCTTATCAAGTATTCTTAAAGAAAGAACACTTGATTCGTGTTAGGGTACCTGTACAAAACAAAGCACAACAAAATAATACCCTGAAGAAGGGCAGGTTAAAGGCAGTAATTATAGTCCACCTTATGCAAAATGATTACACATAGTCCCCAGCAGAGTCGCCAAACTGTGGCACCTCCCTCGAAGGCACAATTGTGCTAGAACGAGGTATGCTCACGTGTGTGTTTTATGAAGTCGCCACCTAGTTTATTTTTATAAGGGAAAACTAAGAAAGAACCCTAAATGACTCCAATTTTAATTAACCTAAGTCTAGATTAATTATCCCAAAGTATAAGGCACAATCTTCGAACCCGAGGTGGGTCCCGAGACTATATCATGCTGACTAACTAACCTAAGTGTGAATGCTTTGCAAGGTAATTTGATGCAATTAGGCCAGTAAAGTGTTTTGATGATTTCGACTTGCCGCTCGGGGTTAGATCCCGAACGTGCCTACGTACTCTCGTTTGAATGAGAGATCAAAGCCGACGTAGTTCGATAAAGCCTATTCAAAGGCATTTTGAAGGGGTATGCTTCTGTGAATACCCAAATTTTGAGGCTCAAAGAGCCAGTTTTCCCGGACTGCAAACAGTCCGGCCAAACCGAAGGCCATTCAAAAAGTTCACCGAAAGTATGCCAATATGGTACTTGAAATGTCCGGAAAATTACAAGGATCGCAGAACTAGTCCCAGAATATTTTTTGGAGGTTCGAAACTCCCGGAAAAGCCTCTGGAACGAAGACTAGCGCACCCGCCAGCCACGGCGGCGGCGGCCGCCCTCGAACCCGATTTTTGCCTATAAATATTGTCCCCGGCACTCCGTTTTGACTCACTCAGTCTGTGTTGATGGATGCTCCTTCTCCCCTACGCTCCTTGCGATTCTTTACTGCTTTTCTGCATTTAGCATAGGCTTTTATTATTTTGTTATTGTGATACTTGGTCACTTAAATTAAATAAATCCTAAATTAATATTCCCTAAACGAGAAGCTTAATTTGGGGTTTTCAAGCTGAAGCTAAGAAGCGGCCATCGAATAAATCAGGTACATAAACGAAACTCTGCCTATTTAATTTTAGCACTTCATGCATATTCTTCTTCTACTCCAATTCTGATTTAAACTGCTGCATCAATGCATTCACGTCATCAATTTGGCAAATAAGACTGCCTTAATTAAATATGATTAAGCTAAATGCCCGGTTAATTAATAATCGTAGTATTAAAAGCCTAAATTCGACAATATTGGCTAAAGTGCCTAGTCGATTAATGACTATGGTATAATCGCCTTTATTTCGAACAATCCAGCTTAAGTCCAATTAATCAATAATTGTGGCTAAATAGCCTTAATTAAACACGTTTTTCTTGGCAATAAATTGCCTATATTACAAATCAATTAATCACTTTTGGCAAACAAATTGCCTATAAAGTAAGATTAACCCTTTTTTAGCTACAAATCGCTTAAATCCATTTTTGGCAAAAATGCCTTGAATTAATCAATCTTTTGGCTAGCCTTAAAATTAATCATTTTAACGACAATCCCCCAATCAACATTTTTGGCAATAAATTGCCTGAATCAATCTTTTTGGCTAAAAGCCTTAAATCAACATTTTGGCGACAATCGCCCAATCAACATTTTTGGCAATAAATTGCCTGAATCAATCTTTTTGGCTAAAAGCCTTAAATCAACATTTTTTGGCAACAAACGCCTAATCAATCAATTTTTGGCAAAATGCCTAAACAAAATGCACGAAGCATACACACACTCATGCATTAAGCATACCCATTCAAAGCCCTTTAAAAAAGGCCTATCGAACTACGTCGACTTTGATCTTCCATTCAAACAGAAGTACGTAGGCACATTCGGGATTTAACCCCGAGGGGCAAGTCGAAATCACTTAAACATTTCATTGGTCCAATTACATCATTTACCCTGCAAAGCATTCATTTATTGGTGTTAGTTCATCAGCATGACATAGTCTCGGGATCCACCTCGGGTTCGAAGATTGTGCCTTAGACGTTGGGATAATTAATCTAGTAATTAGGTTAATTAAAATTGGAGTCAACTTAGGGTTTTTTCCTAGTTTACCCTAAAATAAAAAACAAGGTGGCGACTCATACATTCACATGCATTTCTGCCCTTAGTCACATGCATTTTTTTATGCTTGATATTTGGGGGAGGGGTTCACAGTTTGGCGACTCTGCTGGGGACTATGTAATCGTTTTACATAAAGTAGACTACAATTGTTGTGTAAACTAACCTGCCCTTCTTTAGGGTATTATTTTACTATGCTTTGTTTTACAGGGTACCCTAGCAAAGATTAAGTATTCTTTCTTTAAGAATGCTTAATAAGGAAATTTGGACCTAATTGAACTTTATTCTAAACGTTTAAATTTGATTATTTATTTGCACGAATTGAGAATCTTTTTCTCCATTGCATAAAAAATGAATTTCAAATGAATTTCTTCTCTGTCTGTTCAAACTTCTGAGTCTGGATAGCAAGTAGCGCTGATCGGCAGGTCTCTTTGATTATGTCGACGGACAGCCAAAGTGTCCTCCCTGTTACCGCAAACCATCCCTAATCCTTTTGGGGGTGGCCCATGAGTATGCGTACCGTTGGACCCACGCGAAACTCTTTGTTTCACATGTGGTTAGGTATATCCATGCTCAAGGTTCAAGGGTCCCTTAATAAGCCAATTCTCTATTTGTGTCATAGCCTATAGAACCTATCCTTTAGGACTGTATGCACCCAATGAACTGAATCATATCATAAACGGATTATGACGTGATGTTGTGCGCATTCATGACATATCATAACACATAAGAACACAAAACACTCTTTCGTTCTTAGTCATGCACAGTTGGACAAAGAGTCGATCTACCTCACATCACTACCCTGATACATGAACCACCGTACCCTAATCCAGCTACCTTTATCCTATCAGGTACTCGATGTTTGAGTACCTATCCAAGTTCCAGTCACACCTATAGTGCTATCACCTACCTCACCAGCTTCACCAACTTCACCAGCTTCAACTTCACCAACTCCAACTGCACCAATGGCATCACTTACTGACATCCAAAACCTCATTGAACAACTGGAGGCCAGAATGGAGGCCAGAATGAATGAGGCATTGGCTACCCAAAGGACTGCCCTGATAGCTGAATTGGGTAATGGTACTGGAAATGGGGCTTCGGTTGGGGGAAGTGGACCTGCTACCTCCAATCAGGGACTTGCTGCTGAACCAACAAACCCTACCCTTAACTGGATGACATGCCCTCCAGAACTGCTTCTGAGCTGGAAGCTCAGAAAATGAGAGAAAAACTGGAACTTTTGGAAAGGTCTATCACTGCCCTCAAGACACACAAGGAAGTGGTGGACATGGACTCCTTGTCCTTGTTTCCCGAAGCAAGACTGCCCACAAAGTTCAAAATGCCCAACATGGACAAGTTTGATGGAACCACTTATCCCAAAACGCACCTGAAAATGTATGTGGGTGCCCTTAACCCGTTTGGATTGAGCAACGAGCTCCTTGCTCAGTTGTTCCAACAATGCCTGACTGGTGCTGCTTTGAGGTGGTTTGTCAGTCTGGACCGGTCTAAGATGAAGACCTGGGAAGACATCTGCAATGCGTTTAATACGCAATATCATTATAATATGGAGGTTGATGTTACTCGAGAGAACTGGAAACCACCAAACAGAAAAACAACGAACCCTTTTCCTCGTTCCTTATGAGGTGGAGGGCCAAAGCCGCCCAAATGATTAACCGGCCTTCTGAGCAAGAACAGGTGGACATAATTATAAAGAACCTGCAGCCTGTCTACCAACAACAACTATAGACCCAATACCTACCAACGTTTCAGTCGCTCATTGCCACTGCTACGAAGGTAGAAGATTTAATTCAAATGGGGCAACTGAAAGAAGACTCGGGAACCTCAAAATACAAGAAACCTAGCCAAACTAGCAAAGTCCATGAAGTGGCAAGCATCACCCCCACGAATCCTTTACATGTGGGAAATATGAGAAATGGCAATCAGTCGAGAAGAACATATACTGATCTCGGGATGCCAATCCTTTTGGTATTTCGAGAGGCTGTCAAAGCAAACTACATCAAGCCTTTGGAAGCAAGGCCACCACCCAACCCATTACGAAGGAATTACAGAGCTGATGAATACTGTGAGTACCATCAGGGATACGGGCACAAGACTGAAGCGTGTTAGCGCTTAAGAACCGCATCCAAGACCTGGTGGACAACGGTTCAATTATTCCAAGGAGTAAGTCGAACATTAGCACTAACCCCTTGCCGAATCACGGGGTAAATGCTATTGTTTCTGACTAGGAATTGATCGATCCTTTCGAACTATTCCTAGAAATGAATGAAATCTGTGTCCTGGATCTGAATGACCTGACTGAAGAGGTCGATGCAATAACCAGGAGCGGAAGACAGTATGAACCACTAGTCCTGGACAAAGTCCAAAATAACCCCTACCAGAGGGCAGAGGAGCCAAAGGAAGATCCGGTACTCTCACAGTTGAAGAAGACCCAGGCTAAAGTGTCAATCTGGGAACTTCTGGCATCATCCTTTCCTCATCACCAAGCTCTTTGCAAGGCTTTGAGTCAACTGCAAACATTGGTGGATGTTAGCCCCGAAGTGCTGGTATCCACCCTCACCCAATCATCAAAGATGCAAAGCATCGGGTTTTCTGATGATGACTTCCCAAGGAGGGAGGCAGTCACAATAATGCCCTTTACGTCACAGTTCAAACCAGAGAAAAGACTCTGCCCATGGTTCTCATTGATAATGGGTCAGCACTGAACGTCTGCCCACTAAGGGTAGCCAGCTGT
This sequence comes from Jatropha curcas, assembly GCF_041381405.1. NCBI lineage: Eukaryota > Viridiplantae > Streptophyta > Magnoliopsida > Malpighiales > Euphorbiaceae > Jatropha > Jatropha curcas. Next base: position 41,716 of record NW_028322352.1, read on the forward strand.
CTAGGGTTGGAAGAAACAGATTTCATTCCATCAGACCAGATAGTCAAAGCCTACGACAGCACTCGGAGGGAAGTATTAGGGGTTGCTACGTTGAAGTTAGCAATTGGGCCAGCCATAATGGAGGTACCGTTCCAGGTAATTGATGTGCCTACCAGTTTCAACCTACTTCTGGGTCGACCATGGATACATCATACTAAGGCAGTGCCCTCTTCCCTGCACCAAAAGGTCAAGTTTCCTTATGAGGACAAGGTTATCACTATCCAGGGGATGACTACAGCCAGCTCAAGAAGCCAAAGGGCCAGCCTCTCTTTGAGGTCAACCCCGAAACTACCAATTTGCCCCTCTCGGGATTTCAATATGACACTGTGCAGTTCATAGAAGGAAAGGCTGCAAACTCTCAAATTCTCTTTGATTTCGGGACAGTGCAAATAAACTGCATAATGCCTTTAATGCTGAAGATGTCCTACCTGTCGGGAATGATTATGGCAAGATCTGGAAAGACATACCCCACATTGCAAGCCTGGGAGTGTCCGGTGAATGAAGGGACCTTTGGATTGGGTTATGAGCCCACTGATGAAGACCGTGCTGTGAACCCCTCCCCCAACTATCATAGCATGCGAATGCATGTGACTAAGGGTAGAAATGCACGTGAATGAATGAGTCGCCACCTTGTTTAATTGTTATAGGGTAAACTAGGAAAAAACCCTAAGTGACTCCAATTTTAATTAACCTAGTTACTAGATTAATTAGCCCAATGTCTAAGGCATGGTATGCAAACCCGAGATGGATCCCGAGACTATGTCATGCTGATAAACTAACCATGAATGAATGCTTGGATGCTTTGCAAGGATAATGAAATAATTGGACCAACGAAAGATGTTCATGTGATTTCGACTTGCCGCTCGGGGTTAAATCCCAAACGTGCCTACGTACTTTCGTTTGAATGGAAGATCAAAGTCAACGTAGTTCGATAGGCCTTCTTTGAAGGGCTTTGAATGGGTATGCTTTATGCATGAGTGTGTGTATGCTTCGTGCATTTTGTTTAGGCATTTTGCCAAAGAATTGATTGATTTGATTTGACGTTTGTTGCCAAAAAGAGTTGATTTAAGGCTTTTAGCCAAAAAGTTTGATTTAGGCAATTTGATTGCCAAAATGATTGATTTTAGGCGATTGTCGCCAAAATGATTGATTTTAAGGCTTTTAAAGCCAAAATGATTTAGGCAATCTGATTGCCAAAATAATTGATTTTAGGCGATTGTCGCCAAAATGATTGATTTTAAGGCTTTTAGCTAAAATGTGTTGATTTGAAAACTTTTAGCAAAAAGTGTTGATTTAGGCAATTTATTGCCAAAAATTGATGATTTTAATGGCCTTTAGCCAAAAAGGTTTAATTTAAGCAATTGTTGCCAAAATTAATGTGATTTAGGCGATTGTCGCCAAAATGATTACTTTAAGGCAATTTATTTACCAAAAGCAATTGTTTGAAAAGACTTTTAGCAACAATTACTGATTAATTGGGTTTTTAGCCGAATTTATTTGAAATAAAGGCAATTAAACCGTAGTTATTAATTAACTAGGCCTTTTAGCCAAAATTGATTTATTGAAACAATTTATTCACCAAAAGTGATTAATTCGCAATGTAGGCAATTTATTGCCATGAAAAACGTGTTTAATGAAGGCCTTTTAGTCACAATTATTGATTAACTGGACTTAAGCCGTAAAAAATGTTCGAAATAAAGGCAATCATACCATAACTATTAATTAGCTAGTATTTTAAGCCAAATATTGTCGGATCTAAGCTTTTGATACCACGATTATTAATTAACCGGGCATTTAGCTTAATCATGCTTTAATTGAGACAATTTAATTGTAAAAAACGATGACGTGAATGCATTTTATGCAGTTATAGATTTATTAGGAGTAGAAGAGAAGCATGCATGACGTGCTAAAATTAAATAGGCAGAGTTTTGATTTACATACCTGATTTAGTCGACGACCGCTTCTTAACTCCAGATTAAGCTCCTCGTTAAGGGAATTAATTTTAATTTAATTTTAAGTGACCAAGTATCACAACAATAAAATAAAACTAAAATTAAAAAATGCAAGAAAGCAATAAAGAATCGCAAAGAGCGTAGGGAGATGGAGCGTCCGTCAACACAGACTGAGTGTCGAAAACAGAAGGCCCGGGGCTGCTTTTATAGGGCAAATCGGATTGTTTCGGCGGCCGGGCCGCCGGGGTTAGGCGGCCGAGCTCGGCGGCTGGGCCGCTGGATCTCGGCGGCCAGGCCGCCGGTGGTCGGCGGCCGGGCCGCCTGGTCTCAGCGGCTGGGCTGCCGGAGCTCAGTGGACGGGCCTGGGGCTCGGCGGCTGGGCCGCTGGCAATCGGCGGCCAGAGCCGCCGTGCTTGGTGGTTTTGCTATTTCTCGCTCCGGAGGCTTTTCCGGGAGCTCCGGACCTCCGAAAAAAATTTCGGAACCAGTTCCGCGATCCTAGCGACGTCCCGGACGTTTCAAGTACCATTTTGGCATACTTTCGGTGAACTTCCAAAATGGCCTTTGGTCCGGTCAGACTGTTTGCAGTCTAGGAAAATTGGCTCTTCGAGCCTTTAAGGGCGGCTGCCACCGCTGCGGCCGGGAAAACTGGCTTTTTGAGCCTCAAAATTTGAGTATTCACAGTTGCCCCCCATTGGCTATCATAAAAAATGATTTATGAGAGCCAGTGGCTGTCTGAAGAAGCAAATTTTGAGGATGGGCAGAGGAGGAAAACCCCGCCGTGGTTTTTTTCTATGAAATGAAATGATCAAATGCATGGATTTATGTTTGTAACTTAAAGATGTTTTTGCCTCTTTGAGGACTTAAAAAGAAGTTTTGCCTCTTAGAGGGCTTGAAAAGATGTTTTGCCTCTTAATGAGGGCTTGAAAAGAGATTTTGCCTCTTAGAGGACTTGAAAAGATGTTTTGCCTCTTAATGAGGGCTTGAAAAGATTTTGCCTCTTAGAGGACTTGAAAAGATGTTTTGCCTCTTAATGAGGGCTTGAAAAGATGTTTTGCCTCTTAGAGGACTTGAAAAGATGTTTTGCCTCTTAATGAGGGCTTGAAAAGATGTTTTGCCTCTTAATGAGGGCTTGAAAAGAGATTTGTTTTATTTTTGTTTTTTTTTTTCTTTGAGAACCAAGGGTCCACCTAAAGTCGAAATGATCAAATGGTTTGGTTTTTGGATGAAAAATGGTTGGCTATTGGTTAGGGTTTCACCCTAGGTTTTATGTAAAAGAAAGGTTAACCATTAACCGGGTTCTACCTTGGGTTTGTGTAAAAGAGATTGACGATGGTTGGGTTTCACCCTGGGTTGTGCATGTTGTTTTTCTTTTTTACACTTGCCCCTGAATCCGACTTGGAGGATTTTGCCCCCTGCTTGAGAGAATTGATGCCCTTATTAGCTGAAATAGAATTTTTTCTAATGAAAGACTAAAAATTCCATGATTACTTCTGTGATGGGAGAATGGTGAAGGTTCTTATCACTTCTTGCCCCCAGAATGGTGCTGACCATGGAATACTTCAAGACATTGGTGTTGTACTTGTCCAATCGATTGAGGAATCAAAGAGAACAAAGCCACTTATGTGACTCGAGGAAACGGACGATGTGGATGACATCGCTCGTCTGAAAGGATCGAAGAAACGATGGTCCGAGTGGAGACGAGGTATTAAAGAATTACCTCTCAACGATTATGTTTGACATTTTTTAGGGTTGTTTGGAAACCCCGGGAATTGAATTGATATTTTCCTCTCTCTCTTTTTTTTTTTTTTTTTTTTTTGGAATGACTCAAAGAGTGACGCTTTCAAAACGAACTTTTGAGAATGACTCGATTTTTGTGACTCGTTGTGGAATGACCACTGGTGATGGAGACTTGATTTTAGAGACTCATTGGAGACTCGATTTAGAGACCCAAATTTTTCTTGTAGTGAATTTTGACTCGAAGGAACTCAGTGATTCCTGGAAAAAATGATTTATATACTCCCAAGGAGACCTTTGAAAGCACTTTTTTTTCTTTTTTTTTTTTTTTTTTTTACCTTAACTTTTGCCTAGTAGCCGCCCTTTTGGGTTTTCGACTCTAGCAGGCTCTTTGCCCTAACTTTTGCCTAGACCGCCCTTTCGGGTTTTCAGCCTAGCGGGCTCAATTCTTGCCTGAAGCCGCCCTTTCGGGTTTTCAACTCCAGCTTTTATTTTTCTTTTCTTCTCTTTTTTTATTTTTTTATTATTATTTTTTTTTATATGGCAAAGAGAAAATGCTTTTTATGATGCAAACTTATGTTTGTGACCGTGCCTTTGTGGCTGCCTACGTATCTCCAAGAGCTCTTCGGGGGATGGGGAGAATCAGGTCTTTCGTAGTTCCTTCCGGGACGCGAACTTCGTGCTCGGCTGGTGCGGAATTCATCTCTGACTTCATGTTAGTGCCAAATTCCTTTCCGTCTTGGTGCGGAATTTATTTCCGACTTACTGTTGGGGCAAAATTCAATTTCGCCTTAATGCTGATTGTGGAATTCATTTCTGATTTGATTTCTTTGGGATTCCTTCTCGACTTGATATTAATACAGAGTTCATTTCTGACTTGATTTCTTCGCGGGATTTCTTCCCGGCTTGATGTCTTTGCGGGATTCCTTCCCGACTGGATGTCTCTACGGGATTCCTTCCCGACTTGATGTTGATGCAGAATTCATTGCTGCCTTGATTTCTTCACAGGATTTCTTCCTGGCTTGCTGTCTTTACGGGATTCATTCCCGACTGGATGTCTTTACGGGATTCCTTCCCGACTTGATGTTGATGCAGAATTCATTGCTGCCTTGATTTCTTCGCAGGATTTCTTCCTGACTTGATGTCTTTACGGGATTCATTCCCGACTTTGATGATGTTGAATCAACTTATTGACTCGAGCTCGTATGATAGTGATGACCCTAGGCGAATCTGACTTTGTTGTTGTAGTGGTTTTACCACTGGTTGACTGAAATATGACTTGTATTCATCACAAAGAGTTTTGAATACCCACATTGTGGTGGTAACTTAGTGGCTTGAGTTGAAGAAGCTTTTATGCTTTGAGTTTGTGGCTTCGCCATGTTTGAATTCTTGAGGTTAATTTGATTCCTTTTCTTGAACTTTATCTTCCTCTGAATTTGAAACTTATTTCCTCAATGGTTCTCCTCTCCATAAGGAATTTTGAGGAGACTCTTCCTTTTCCTTGTTTTGAGAAATGATCCTTGTTTATAAGGACACTTGTACTTGTGCCATGCCTGCGCTTGATTTTCAAGGTGTTTGTTGTCATCCAATTTGTGGAAATGACTGCTTTTTTAACTTGCTTTTTCGAAATGTGAGCAGCCGCTTGGTCTTTGTCCTTATGGCTGAAATGATTTGTCATCTACCCTTGATGGGCTTGAATTTAACGGAGAGCTTACGTTGACCCGTTTTTGACAACTTGATTTCTGTAGCTTTGCCTTGATTTCTTTCTTTTGTGCAGAAGTTCCTTTTGACCCATTTTTTTCTTTTGCTTTGTTTGCTTCCTTTTGCTTGCTTAGAAGCAGCTCTCCATAAAGAATTTTGAGGCAACTTGATCCTGAGATGACCTGAGTAGTGTATGGATAGCATTGCGACTTCGTGCAGACCCAACCCAATTCCAATAACTTCTTTATTCTGTCGCTTTCAAGCTCAAAATTCAGACACCTCTCTGTCGGAGCATCTTCCATTCCTGGGTTTTCGGAGAAACCATTCTGGCCCTAACCCCTTCAATCGGCTTTGCCTCGGTACTATTTGAAGTCTTGCGTGCCCTTTGCTGGATCCTTTCCATGATTACCCTTCAAAACTTCCCCTTTGATGGTGCTTCTTAGGATGCCCCCAGCTTTGATTGATGCAGAGCAAATGAAAGGATGAATGCATTTTTCTTTGCCAATTTTTATTATCTTTTTTTTTATCATCATTTTTTTAATTTTTTTTATTATTTTTTTCGATTTTTTTTTTTTGTTTTCACAGGAAAGGATAGGGAAAGAGTATAAACATGATTGGAACGTAAACTGATCCCTTTTTATTGATAAGACAAAATTTGTGTACAAAAGACACTTAGATTTACAAATTTGAATTGAATGAAAACTTGAATGGAAATGAAAATGAAAAGAAAAACTAGATCCTAAAAGATAGACTCTAGGTGGACTGTGATGGACTAGGATTGGATTGACTATAGTGACTTTGTTCTTCTCGATGCTTAAATCGATCAGACATGTTGTTGTTGGTCTTGAACAATTCCTTTGTTCTTTTGGAGGCTTGATCTCAACCTTCTCAGACACAACTTCATTCATTTCTAAGAAAAGTTCAAAGGATCGAACGATTCTTGTTCAGCATTTTTTTTTTTTGCATTAATCCCATGGTTAGGCAAGGGATTGGTTGATGTTTAGTTTGCTCTTGGGGATGATGGACCCATTGTCAACCAGGTCTTGTAGACGGTTTTTCAAAGTCAGCATGATTCTGCTTCTTGTACGAGTCTTCTTTGAGTTGACCCAACTGGATTAAGTCTTCCACTTAGTTGCAGTTGCAATGAGCGATTGGAACGTAGGCAAGTACTGTGTTTGAAGCTGTGACTGGTATACAGGCAGTAAATTCTTGATTATTATGTCAACTTGTTCCTGTTCAGAGGGTCTTGATCATTTGAGCAGCTTTGGCTCTCCACCTCGAAAGGAACGAGGAGAAAGGCTCATTGTTCTTTTGTTTAGTGGTTTCCAGCTCCCTCCGGGTAACATCCACTTCGATATTATAATGGTACTGCGTGTTGAAAGCATTGCATATGTCCTCCCAATTCTTCATTTTGGAACGATCTAAGCTTACCAACCATCTTAATGCAGCACCAGTCAAAGATTGCTGAAACAACTGAGCAAGGAGCTCGCTGTTCAGGCCAAACGGGTTGAGGGCACCCACATACATTTTCAGGTGCGTTTTGGGACAAGTGGTTCCGTCAAACTTATCCATGTTGGGCATTTTGAATTTTGTTGGCAGTCTCGCTTCGGGGAACAAGGACAAGGAGTCCATGTCCACCACTTCCTTGTGTGTTTTAAGGGCAGTGATTGACCTTTCCAAGAGTTCCAATTTTTCTCTCATTTTCTGAGCTTCCAGCTCAGAAGCAGTTCTGGAGGGCATGTCATCCAGGTTAAGGGTAGGGTTTGTCGGTTCACACCAGGTCCTTGATTGGAGGTAGCAGGTCCACTTCCCCCAGCGGAAGCCCCATTTCCATTACCACCACCTAGTTCAGCTATTAGGGCAGTTCTATGGGCAGCCAATGCCTCATTCATTCTAGCCTCCATTGGCTTCCAGTTGTTCAATGAGGTTTTGATGTCAGAGAGTGATGCCATTGGTGCAGTCGGGGTTGTTGGACCTGTGGGTGAAAGCTCAGTTGGTGTTTCGGGTACAGGTGGTCTTTGGAGGGGTACCTGTGAAAGGACATAGTCAAAACGATTAGACTATCCTATATAAGGTGTTTCCATATGGTATGTGAGATAGTGTGAGGTAGGGTAGTGTATGGGTAAGGCATTTGGACTTGACCCTTGTGATGTGGGGTGGTATGACCAAACAATGTAGGATAGTGTTGGTATGCTAGGATACCTAGGATAGGACCCAATGGGAGTGATATGTAAGGTAGAGTGCTTAGGGCTGGACACCTCGACTTTTCGAAAGGCCCTAAGTTCTCAAAGAAAATTTTTTTTTAGGCCTTAGGGGCCAAAATGTGAATTTTTGGGCCTTAGGGGCCAAAATGGGAATTTTAGGGCCTTAGGGGCCAAAATGTAATTTTTCAGGTCTTAGGGACCAAAATGTAATTTTTCAGGTTTGAAAAGGAATTTTTTTTTTGTGAAGGATGGGATGAATGCGTGAATGAGCACAACATCACAACATAGTTCATTTTAATGGAATGATTCAGCATCATTGGGTGCATATAATCCTAAAGGATAGGTCCTATAGGCTATGACACAAATAGAGAATTGGCTTATTCAGGGACCCTTGAACCTTGAGTATGGATATACCTAACCACATGTGAAACAAAGAGTTTCGCGTGGGTCCAACAGTACGCATACTCATGGGCCACCCCCAAAAGGATTAGGGATGGTTTGCGGTAACAGGGAGGACGCTTTGGCTGTCCGTCGACATAATCAAAGAGACCTGCCGATCAGCGCTACTTGCTATCCAGACTCAGAAGTTTGAACAGAGAGAGAAGAAATTCATTTGAAATTCATTTTTTTTATGCAATGGAGAAAAGGATTCTCAATCGTGCAAATAAATCAACAAATTAAAAATGTTTTAATTTAGTTGTACAATCAAGTTCAAATTCTCCTTATCCCGTATTCTTAAAGAAAGAATACTGGATTTTTTTCTGTTGGGGTACCCTGCAAAACAAAGCATAGTAAATAATACCCTAAAGAAGGGCGGATTAGTTTACACAACAATTGTAGTCCACTTTATGCAAAATGATTACATAATTCCCCAGCGGAGTCGCCAAACTGTGAACCCCTCCCCCAAATATCATAGCATGCGAATGCATGTGACTAAGGGTAGAAATGCACGTGAATGAATGAGTCGCCACCTTGTTTAATTGTTTTAGGGTAAACTAGGAAAAAACCCTAAGTGACTCCAATTTTAATTAACCTAGTTACTAGATTAATTAGCCCAATGTCTAAGGCATGGTATGCAAACCCGAGATGGATCCCGAGACTATGTCATGCTGATAAACTAACCATGAATGAATGCTTGGATGCTTTGCAAGGATAATGAAATAATTGGACCAACGAAAGATGTTCACGTGATTTCGACTTGCCGCTCGGGGTTAAATCCCAAACGTGCCTACGTACTTCCATTTGAATGGAAGATCAAAGTCAACGTAGTTCGATAGGCCTTCTTTGAAGGGCTTTGAATGGGTATGCTTTATGCATGAGTGTGTGTATGCTTCGTGCATTTTGTTTAGGCATTTTGCCAAAGAATTGATTGATTTGATTTGGCGTTTGTTGCCAAAAAGAGTTGATTTAAGGCTTTTAGCCAAAAAGTTTGATTTAGGCAATTTGATTGCCAAAATGATTGATTTTAGGCGATTGTCGCCAAAATGATTGATTTTAAGGCTTTTAGCCAAAAGAGTGATTTAGGCAATTTGATTGCCAAAATGATTGATTTTAGGCGATTGTCGCCAAAATGATTGATTTTAAGGCTTTTAAAGCCAAAATATTGATTTAGGCAATCTGATTGCCAAAATGATTGATTTTAGGCGATTGTCGCCAAAATGATTGATTTTAAGGCTTTTAGCCAAAATGTGTTGATTTGAAAACTTTTAGCAAAAAGTGTTGATTTAGGCAATTTATTGCCAAAATTGATGATTTTAATGGCCTTTAGCCAAAAAGGTTTAATTTAAGCAATTGTTGCCAAAATTAATGTGATTTAGGCGATTGTCGCCAAAATGATTGCTTTAAGGCAATTTATTACCAAAAGCAATTGTTTGAAAAGACTTTTAGCCACAATTACTGATTAATTGGGTTTTTAGCCGAATTTATTTGAAATAAAGGCAATTAAACCGTAATTATTAATTAACTAGGCCTTTTAGCCAAAATTGATTTATTGAAACAATTTATTCACCAAAAGTGATTAATTCGCAATGTAGGCAATTTATTGCCATGAAAAACGTGTTTAATGAAGGCCTTTTAGTCACAATTATTGATTAACTGGACTTAAGCCGAAAAAAAATGTTCGAAATAAAGGCAATCATACCATAACTATTAATTAGCTAGGTATTTTAAGCCAAATATTGTCGGATCTAAGCTTTTGATACCACGATTATTAATTAACCGGGCATTTAGCTTAATCATGCTTTAATTGAGACAATTTAATTGTCAAAAACGATGACGTGAATGCATTTTATGCAGTTATAGATTTATTAGGAGTAGAAGAGAAGCATGCATGACGTGCTAAAATTAAATAGGCAGAGTTTTGATTTACATACCTGATTTAGTCGACGACTGCTTCTTAACTCCAGATTAAGCTCCTCGTTAAGGGAATTAATTTTAATTTAATTTTAAGTGACCAAGTATCACAACAATAAAATAAAACTAAAATTAAAAAATGCAAGAAAGCAGTAAAGAATCGCAAAGAGCGTAGGGAGAAGGAGCGTCCGTCAACACAGACTGAGTGTCGAAAACAGAAGGCCCGGGGCTGCTTTTATAGGGCAAACCGGATTGTTTCGGCGGCCGAGCCGCCGGCGGGGCCGCTGGATCTCGACGGCCGGGCCGCCTGGTCTCGGCGGCCGGGCCGCCGGGGCTCGGCGGCTGGGCCGCTGGCAGTCGGCGGCCAGAGCCGCCGTGCCTGGTGGTTTTGCTATTTCTCGCTCCGGAGGCTTTTTCGGGAGCTCCGGACCTCCGAAAAATATTTCGGGGCCAGTTCCGTGATCCTCGCGACGTCCTGGACGTTGCAAGTACCATATTGGCATACTTTCGGTGAACTTCCAAAATGGCCTTTGGTCCGGTCGGACTATTTGCAGTCCCAAAAAATTGGCTCTTCGAGCCTCAAAATAGTGGGTATTCACAGTCCTGGCGCTTGATTTTCAAGGTGTTTGTTGTCATCCAATTTGTGGAAATGACTGCTTCTTTTAACTTGCTTTTTCAAAATGTGAGCAGCTGCTTGGTCTTTGTCCTTATGGCTGAAATGATTTGTCATCTACCCTTGATGGGCTTGAATTTAACGGAGAGCTTGCGGTTGACCCGTTTTTGACATCCTGATTTCTTTCTTTTATGCAGAAGTTCCTTTTGACCCTTTTTTTTTTTCTTGCTTAGAAGCAGCCTCTCCATAAAGAATTTCGAGGCAACTTGATTCTGAGATGACTTGAGTAGTGTATGGACAGCATTGCGACTTCGTGCAGACCCAACCCAATTCCAAACATAACTTCTTTGTTCTGTCGCTTTTAAGCTCAAAATTCAGACACCTCTCTGTCGGAGCATCTTCCATTCCTAGGTTTTCGGAGAAACCATTCTGGCCCTAACCCCTTCAATCGGCTTTGCCTCGGTACTGTGAATACTCAAATTTTGAGGCTCAAAGAGCCAGTTTTCCCGGACTGCAAACAGTTCGGCCGGACCAGAGGCCATTTTGGAAATTTACCGGAGGTATGCCAATATGGTACTTGAAACGTCTGGGACGTCGCGAGGATCGCGAAACTGGTCCCGGAATATTTTTTGGAGGTTCGGAACTCCCGGAAAAGCCTCCGGAACGTAAAACTAGAAAGTGAGCCAGCCGCTGCGGCGGCGGCGGCCCCCCTTCACGGCGGCGGTAGCTGCTATCGCCGGCGGCTGCCTCCGCCGGCGACAGCGACTGCGGCTGCCCTCACCGGCGGAGGCGGCCGTCCTCACCGGCAGCGGCCGCCGGCATCGAGCGGCCCAGCCGCTGGGCTCAGGCGGCCTGCCCGGCGGCCCAATCGCGGGGCTCGACGGCCCGAGCCGCCTAAACAGTCCGTTTGGCCTATAAATACAGCCCCGGTGACCTTTCAACTCACTCAGTCTGTGTTGACGGACGCTCCTTTTCCCTTATGCTCCTTGCGATTCTTTACTGCTTTTCTGCATTTTTATTTAGCTTTATTATTTTCTTGCTTTGTTATTTGGTCATTTAAAATTAAATTAATTAATATTCCCTTAACGAGGAGCTTAACCTGGAGTTAAGAAGTGGCCGTCGATTAAATCAGGTACATGAACTAAACTCTGCCTATTTAATTTTAGCATTTCATACATTCTTCTCTTCTACTCCTAATAATTCTATAACTGCATAAATGCATTCATGACATCTTTAGGCAAATAAACTGCCTCACATAAATAAGTTTAGGCTAAATGCCCGGTTAATAAATAATCGTGGTATTAAAGCCTAAATCCGACAATATTGGCTTAAAATACCTAGTTAATTAATAGCTATGGTATAATCGCCTTTATTTCGAACAAATCCGGCTTAAGTCCAATTAATCAATAATTGTGGCTAAAAAGCTTTAATTAAACACGTTTTCTTGGCAATAAATTGCCTACATTATAAATCAATTAATCACTTTTGGCAAACAAATTGTCTATAAGTGAGATTGATCCTTTTTTGAGCAACAAATCGCTTAAATCACAATTTTTGGCTAAAAGCCTTCAATTAATCACTTTTGGCAAATAAATTGCCTTAAATCAACCAATTTTGGCGACAATCGCCCAATCATCAATTTTTTGGCAATAAATTGCCTAAATCAATGTTTTGGCTTTAAAGCCTTCAAATAAATCAAATTTTGGCGACAATCGCCTAATTCACATCAATTTTTGGCAACAATTGCTTAAATTAAATCTTCTTGGCTAAAAGCCATTGAAATCAACATTTTTGGCATTAAATGCCCTAAACAATCAATCTTTGGCAAAATGCCCAAAATGCACAAAGCATACACACACTCATGCATAAAGCATCCCCATTCAAAGCCCTTCAAAGAAGGCCTATCGAAGTACGTCGACTTTGATCTTCCATTCAAACGGAAGTACGTAGGCACGTTTGGGATTTAACCCCGAGCGGCAAGTCAAAATCACATTTCATTGGTCCAAATCACATTAATCACCCTCCAAAGCATTCATTCATGGTTAGTTCATCAGCATGACATAGTCTCGGGATCCACCTCGGGTTCGTAGACCATGCTTTAACATTGGGTTAATTAATCTAATAATTAGGTTAATTAAAAACTAGAGTCACTTAGGGTTTTTTCCTAGTTTACCCTAAAATAATTAAACAAGGTAGCGACTCACACATTCACGTGCATTTCTTCTCTTAGTCACATGCATTCATATACCTATGATATTTCGGGGGAGGGGTTCACAGTTTGGCGACTCCACTGGGGAGTAATTGTAATCATTCTGCATGAAGAGGACTACAATTGTTGTATAAACTAACCTGCCCTTCTTTAGGGTATTATTTACTATGCTTTGTTTTGCAGGGTACCCCAACAAAAAATCCAGTATTCTTTCTTTAAGAATATGGGATAAGGAGAATTTGAACTTGATTGTACAACTAAATTAAAACATTTAAATTTGTTGATTTATTTGCACGATTGAGAATCCTTTTCTCCATTGCATAAAAAATGAATTTCAAATGAATTTCTTCTCTCTCTGTTCAAACTTCTGAGTCTGGATAGCAAGTAGCGCTGATCGGCAGGTCTCATTGATTATGTCGACGGACAGCCAAAGCGTCCTCCCTGTTACCGCAAACCATCCCTAATCCTTTTGGGGGCCCATGAGTATGCATACTGTCGGACCCACGCGAAACTCCTTGTTTCACATGTGGTTAGGTATATCCATGCTCAAGGTTCAAGGGTCCCTTTATAAGCCTATTCTCTATTTGTGTCATAGCCTATAGAACCTATCCTTTAGGGCTGTATGTACCCAATGATGCTGAATCATTCCATTAAAATGAATTATGTTGTGATGTTGTGCGCATTCACGCATTCATCCCATACTTCACAAAAAAAAAAACATTCCATTTCGAAGCTGGAAAATCACATTTTTGGTCCCTGAGACCTGAAAAATTACTTTTTGGTCCTAAAATTCACATCTTGGCCCCTAAGGCCCTAAAATTCCCATTCTGGCCCCAAAGGCCCCGAAAATTCACATCTTGGCCCCTAAGGCCCTAAAATTCCCATTTTGGCCCCAAAGACCCAAAAATTCACATCTTGGCCCCAAAGGCCCAAAAGTTCACATTTCGGCCCCTAAGGCCCAAAAATTCCCAATTTGGCCCCAAAGGCCCAAAAGTTCACATCTTGGCCCCAAAGGCCCAAAAATTCCTAATTTGGCCCCAAAGGCCCAAAAATTCCCAATTTGGCCCCAAAGGCCCCGAAAATTCACATCTTGGCCCCTAAGGCCCTAAAATTCCCATTTTGGCCTCAAAGGCTCAAAAACTCACATGTTGGCCTCAAAGGCCCAAAAATTCACAGTTTGGCCCTTAAGGCCCAAAAAACAATTCTTTGAGAACTTAGGGCCTTTCGAAAAGTCGAGGTATCCAGCCCTAAGCACTCTACCTTACATATCACATTCCATTGGGTCCTATCCTAGGTGTCCTACCCTACCAACGCTACCCTACATTGTTTGGTCATACCACCCCACATCACAAGGGTCAAGTCCAAATACCTTACCCTTACACTACCCTACCTCACACTATCTCACATACCTTATGAAAACACCTTATATAGGATAATCTAATCATTTTGACTATGTCCTTTTACAGGTATCCCTCCAAAGACCACCTGTACCCGAAACACCAACTGAGCTCTCATCCACAAGTCCAACAACCCCGACTGCACCAATGGCATCACTCACTGACATCCAAAACCTCATTGAACAACTGGAGGCCAGAATGGAGGCCAGAATGAATGAGGCATTGGCTGCCCAAAGGACTGCCCTGATAGCTGAACTGGGTAATGGAAATGGAAATGGGGCATCCGTCGGGGGAAGTGGACCTGCTACCTCCAATCAGGGTCCTGCTACTGAACCAACAAACCCTGCCGTGAACCTGGATGACATGCCCTCCAGAACTGCTTCTGAGCTGGAAGCTCAGAAAATGAGAGAGAAACTAGAACTCCTGGAAAGGTCTATTACTGCCCTTAAGACACATAAAGAAGTGGTGGACATGGACTCCTTGTCCTTGTTCCCTGAAGCAAGACTGACCACGAAGTTCAAAATGCCCAACATGGACAAGTTTGATGGAACCACTTGTCCCAAAACGCACCTGAAAATGTATGTGGGTGCCCTCAACCCGTTTGGCCTGAACAGCGAGCTCCTTGCTCAGTTGTTTCAGCAATCTTTGACTGGTGCTGCATTAAGATGGTTTGTAAGCTTGGATCGTTCCAAAATGAAGAATTGGGAGGACATATGCAATGCTTTCAACATGCAGTACCATTATAATATCGAAGTGGATGTTACCCGGAGGGAGCTGGAAACCACTAAACAAAAGAACAAGGAGCCCTTCTCCTCGTTCCTTTCGAGGTGGAGAGCCAAAGCTGCTCAAATGATCAACCGATCCTCTGAACAGGAACAAGTTGACATAATAATCAAGAATCTACTGCCTGTATACCAGTCACAGCTTCAAACACAGTACTTGCCTACGTTCCAATTGCTCATTGCAACGGCAACTAAGGTGGAAGACTTAATCCAGTTGGGTCAACTCAAAGAAGACCCATACAAGAAGCAGAATCATGCTGGGTCCATTGAGACAAATGAAATAGCCAGTATAATCCCCATGAATCCTTTACGTGTTGGGAATTTGGGAAACAATCAGCCAAGGAGGCAATATACTGATCTCGGCATGCCAATCCTTTTGGTGTTCCGAGAAGCAGTGAAAACAAATTTACTGAAGCCCTTAGAAGCAAGGCCATTACCAAAACCCCTGCCTCGGAATTTCAAAGCCAATGAATACTGTGAGTACCATCAAGGACATGGGCATAAGACCGAATCATGCTGGACTTTGAAAAACTGTCTACAAGACCTGGTTGACAATGGGTCTATCATCCCCAAGAGCAAGCTGAACATCAACCAATCCCTTGCCTAACCATGGGATTAAGGCAAAAAAAAAAAATTGCTGAACAAGAATCGTTCGATCCTTTCGAACTTTTCTTAGAAATGAATGAAGTTTGTGCCTGAGAAGGTTGAGATCAAGCCTCCAAAAGAACAAAGGAATTATTCAAGACCAACAACAACATGTCTGATCGATTGAAGCATCGAGAAGAACAAAGTCACTACAGTCAATCCAATCCTAGTCCATCACAGTCCACCCAAAGTCTATCTTTTAGGGTCTCGTTTTTCTTTTCATTTTCATTTCCATTCAAGTTTTCATTTGTAAATCTAAGTGTCTTTTGTACACAAATTTTGTCTTATCAATAAAAAGGGATCAGTTTACATTCCAATCATGTTTATACTCTTTCCTTATCCTTTCCTGTGAAAGCACAAAAAAAATCGAAAAGAAATAATAAAAAAAATGATGATAAAAAAAAAGATAATAAAATTGGCAAAGAAAAATGCATTCACTTGCTCTGCATCAATCAAAACTGGGGGCATCCTAAGAAGCACCATTAAAGGGGAAGTTTTGAAGGGTAATCATGGAAAGGATCCAGCAAAGGGTACGCAAGACTTCAAACAGTACCGAGGTAAAGCTGATTGAAGGGGTTAGGGCCAGAATGGTTTCTCCGAAAACCCAGGAAGGGAAGATGCTCCGACGGAGAGGTGTCTAAATTTTGAGCTTAAAAGCGACAGAATAAAGAAGTTATGTTTGGAATTGGGTTGGGTCTGCATGAAGTCGCAATGCTATCCATACACTACTCAAGTCATCTCAAAACCAAGTTGCCTCGAAATTCTTTATGGAGAGGCTGCTTCTAAGCAAGCAAAAGGAAAAATGGGTCAAAAGGAACTTCTGCACAAAAGAAAGAAATCAAGGACAAAGCTACAGGAAATCAAGTTGTCAAAAACGGGTCAACTACAAGCTTTCCGTTAAATTCAAGCCCATCAAGGGTAGATGACAAATCATTTCAGCCATAAGGACAAAGACCAAGCGGCTGCTCACATTTTGAAAAAGCAAGTTAAAAGAAGCAGTCATTTCCACAAATTGGATGACAACAAACACCTTGAAAATCAAGCGCCAGGCATGGCACAAGTACAAGTGTCCTTATAAACAAGGATCATTTCTCAAAACAAGGAAAAGGAAGAGTCTCCTCAAAATTCCTTATGGAGAGGAGAACCATTGAGGAAATAAGTTTCAAATTCAGAGGAAGATGAAGTTCAAGAAAAGGAATCAAATTAACCTCAAGCATTCAAACATGGCGAAGCCACAAACTCAAAGCATAAAAGCTTCTTCAACACTCAAGCCGAAGAAATCAAGTCAGAAATGAATTCTGCATCAACATCAAGTCGGGAAGGAATCCCGCAAAGACATCCAGTCGGGAATGAATCCCGTAAAGACATCAAGCCGGGAAGAAATCCCGAGAAGAAATCAAGTCAGAAATGAATTCTGCATGAACATCAAGTCGGGAAGGAATCCCGTAAAGACATCCAGTCGGGAATGAATCCCGTAAAGACATCAAGCCGGGAAGAAATCCCGCGAAGAAATCAAGTCAGAAATGAATTCTGCATCAACATCAAGTCGGGAAGGAATCCCGCAAAGACATCCAGTCGGGAAGGAATCCCACAAAGACATCAAGCCGGGAAGAAATCTCGCGAAGAAATCAAGTCAGAAATGAATTCTGTATTAATATCAAGTCGGGAAGAAATCCCGCGAAGAAATCAAATCGGAAATGAATTCCACAATCAACATTAAGTCTGAGTTGAATTTTGCCCCAACAGCAAGCCGGAAATAAATTTCGCACCAAGACGGAAAGGAATTCCGCACTAACATCAAGACGGAGATGAATTCCGCACCAGCCGAGCACGAAGTTCGCATCCCGGAAGGAACTACGAAAGACCTGATTCTCCCCATCCCCCGAAGAGTTCTTGGAGATACGTAGGCAGCCGCAAAGGCGTGGTCACAAACATAAGTTGGCATCATAAAAAGCATTTTCTCGTTGCCAATATAAAAAATAAAAAAAAATAAAAAAATAAAAATAAAAAAGAGAGAAGAAAAGAAAAATAAAAGCTGGAGTTGAAAACCCGAAAGGACGGCTTTAGGCAAGAATTGAGCCCGATAGGCTGAAAACCCGAAAGGGCAGTCTAGGCAAAAGTTAGGGCAAGAGCATGCTAGGGTCGAAAACCCGAAAGGGCGGCTACTAGGCAAAAGTTAAGGCAAAAAAAAAAAAAACAAAAAGTATGTCCTTAAAAAAAATCCCTTTCAAAGGTCTCCTTGGGAGTATATAAATCATTTTTTCCAGGAATCACTGAGTTTCTTCGAGTCAAAATTCACCACAAGAAAAATTTGAGTCTCCAATGAGTCTCTAAAATCAAGTCTCCATCACCAGTGGTCATTCCACAACGAGTCACAAAAATCGAGTCATTCTCAAAAGTTTGTTTTGAAAGCGTCACTCTTTGAGTCATTCCTCAAAAAAAAAAAAAGAGAGAGGGAAATGTCAATTCAATCCCCCGGGGTTTCCAAAACAACCCTAAAAAAAAATGTCAAACATAATCGTTGAGAGATAATTCTTTAATACCTCGTCTCCACTCGGACCATCGTTTCTTCGATCCCTTCAGACGAGCGATGTCATCCACATTGTCCATTTCCTCGAGTCATATAAGTGGCCTTGTTCTCGTTGATTCCTCAACCGATTGGACAGGTGCAACACCAATGTTTTGAAGTATTCCATGGTCAGCACCATTCTGGGGGCAAGAAGTGACAAGAACCTTCACCATTTTCCCATCACAGAAGTAATCACGGAATTTTTAGTCTTTCATTAAGAAGAAATTCTATTTCAGCTAATAAGGGCATCAATTCTCTCAAGCAGGGGGCAAAATCCTCCAAGTCGGAGTCAGGGGCAAGTGTTATAAAAAAAAAACATGCATAACCCAGGGTGAAACCCAACCAGTCAATCTCTTTTACACAAACCCAGGGTAGAACCCGGTTAATGGTTAACCCTTTTCTACATAAAACCTAGGGTGAAACCCTAACCAATAACCAACCGTTTTTCATCCAAAACCAAGCCATTTGATCATTTCGACTTTAGGTGGACCCTTGGTTCTCAAAGGAAAAAACAAAATAAAACAAATCTCTTTTCAAGCCCTCATTAAGAGGCAAAATCTCTTTTCAAGCCCTCATTAAGAGGCAAAACATCTTTTCAAGCCCTCATTAAGAGGCAAAACATCTTTTCAAGTCCTCTAAGAGGCAAAATCCCTTTTCAAGCCCTCATTAAGAGGCAAAACATCTTTTCAAGCCCTCATTAAGAGGCAAAACATCTTTTCAAGTCCTCTAAGAGGCAAAATCTCTTTTCAAGCCCTCATTAAGAGGCAAAACATCTTTTCAAGTCCTCATTAAGAGGCAAAATCTCTTTTCAAGGCCTCATTAAGAGGCAAAATCTCTTTTCCCTCATTAAGAGACAAAATCTCTTTTCAAGCCCTCATTAAGAGGCAAAAACATCTTTAAGTTGCAAACATAAATCCATGCATTTGATCATTTCATTTCAAAGAAAAAAACCAACGATGGGGTTTCCTCCTCTGCCCATCCTCAAAATTTGCTCCTTCAGACAGCCACTGGCTCTCACAAATCATTTTTATGATAGCCAGTGGGGGGCAACTGTGAATACTCAAATTTTGAGGCTCAAAGAGCCAGTTTTCATGGACTGCAAACAGTTCGGCCGGACCAGAGGCCATTTTGGAAATTTACCGGAGGTATGCCAATATGGTACTTAAAACGTCCGAGACGTCGCGAGGATCGCGGAACTGGTCCCGGAATATTTTTTGGAGGTCCGAAACTCTGGAAAAGCCTCCGGAACGTAAAACTAGAAAGTGAGCCGGCCGCTGCGGCGGCGGCGGCCCCCCTTCACGGCGGCGGTAGCCGCTATCGCCGGCAGCGGCAGCCGCCGGCCGCAGCGGCTGTGGCCGCCCTCACCGGCAGTGGCCGCCGGACAGGCCGCCAGACACGGCGGCTAGATCAGCCGCCGGGCTCACGGCCGGCCGCCGAGATCCGGTGGCCCAGCCACCGAAACAGTCCGTTTGGCCTATAAATACAGCCCCGGTGTGACCTTTCAACTCACTCAGTCTGTGTTGACGGACACTCCTTCTCCCTTACGCTCCTTGCGATTCTTTACTGCTTTTTTGCATTTTTATTTAGCTTTATTATTTTCTTGCTTTGTTATTTGGTCATTTAAAATTAATTAATTAATATTTCCTTAACGAGGAGCTTAACCTGGAGTTAAGAAGTGGCCGTCGATTAAATCAGGTATATGAACTAAACTCTGCCTATTTAGTTTTAGCATTTCATACATTCTTCTCTTCTACTCCTAATAATTCTATAACTGCATAAATGCATTCATGACATCTTTAGGCAAATAAACTGCCTCAAATAAATAAGTTTAGGCTAAATGCCCGGTTAATAAATATCGTGGTATTAAAGCCTAAATCCGACAATATTGGCTTAAAATACCTAGTTAATTAATAACTATGGTATAATTGCCTTTATTTCGAACAAATCCGGCTTAAGTCCAATTAAGCAATAATTGTGGCTAAAAAGCTTTAATTAAACACGTTTTCTTGGCAATAAATTGCCTACATTATAAATCAATTAATCACTTTTGGCAAACAAATTGTCTATAAGTGAGATTGATCCTTTTTTTGAGCGACAAATCGCTTAAATCACAATTTTGTGGCTAAAAGCCTTCAATTAATCACTTCTGGCAAATAAATTGCCTTAAATCAACCAATTTTGGCGACAATCGCCCAATCATCAATTTTTTGGCAATAAATTGCCTAAATTAATGTTTTGGCTTTAAAGTCTTCAAATAAATCAAACTTTGGCGACAATCGCCTAATTCCATCAAATTTTGGCAACAATTGCTTAAATTAAATCTTCTTGGCTAAAAGCCATTAAAATCAACATTTTTGGCATCAAATGCCTAAAACAATCAATCTTTGGCAAAATGCCCAAAATGCACAAAGCATACACACACTCATGCATAAAGCATCCCCATTCAAAGCCCTTCAAAGAAGGCCTATCGAACTACGTCGACTTTGATCTTCCATTCAAACGGAAGTACGTAGGCACGTTTGGGATTTAACCCCGAGCGGCAAGTCAAAATCACATTTCATTGGTCTAAATCACATTAATCACCCTGCAAAGCATTCATTCATGGTTAGTTCATCAGCATGACATAGTCTCGGGATCCACCTCGGGTTCGTAGACCATGCTTTAACATTGGGTTAATTAATCTAATAATTAGGTTAATTAAAAATTGGAGTCACTTAGGGTTTTTTCCTAGTTTACCCTAAAATAATTAAACAAGGTGCGACTCACACATTCACGTGCATTTCTTCTCTTAGTCACATGCATTCATATGCCTATGATATTTCGGGGGAGGGGTTCACAGGTACTGTTTGAAGTCTTGCGTACCCTTTGCTGGATCCTTTCGATGATTACCCTTCAAAACTTCCCCTTTAATGGTGCTTCTTAGGATGCCCCCAACTTTGATTTATGCAGAGCAATGAATGCATTTTTCTTTGCCAATTATCTTTTTTATCATCATTTTTTTTTATTATTATTTTTTTGATTTTTTTTTTTGCTTTCATAGGAAAGGATAGGGAAAGAGTATAAACATGATTGGAACGTAAACTGATCACTT